>NW_028251868.1:0-46681 GCF_964263255.1 Lissotriton vulgaris | reverse complement strand
TCGACAAAAGAGATAACACCCCCCCATTACGTCATGCTTCAGAAATGTGGAAAATGGTCCGTTTTCAAATGTTTCATTTTTGAACGTCAGTTCACATTTGTAGGTGGATCATCAGTGTTAGAGCTAAAATTAGCATGTTTAAAGTGATTTTTATGCTTCCAGGGGCTCGGGAAGTTAATTAAATACCATTTGGAGGCATTTAATGTTCGAGCAAAAACGGCTGATTTTCGACAAAAGAGATAACACCCCCCCATTACGTCATGCTTCAGAAATGTGGAAAATGGTCCGTTTTCAAATGTTTTATTTTTGAACGTCAGTTCACATTTGTAGGTGGATCATCAGTGTTAGAGCTAAAATTAGCATGTTTAAAGTGATTTTCATGCTTCCAGGGGCCCAAAACACAAGATTTATGGAATGGTTAAAAGTGCATGAAAATGGCCAATTTACTCACTCTGAGTTCTCAAAAAGGGTTTCTTCACCCCGGGAAGTTAATTAAATACCATTTGGAGGCATTTAATGTTCGAGCAAAAACGGCTGATTTTCGACAAAAGAGATAACACCCCCCCATTACGTCATGCTTCAGAAATGTGGAAAATGGTCCGTTTTCAAATGTTTTATTTTTGAACGTCAGTTCACATTTGTAGGTGGATCATCAGTGTTAGAGCTAAAATTAGCATGTTTAAAGTGATTTTCATGCTTCCAGGGGCCCAAAACACAAGATTTATGGAATGGTTAAAAGTGCATGAAAATGGCCAATTTACTCACTCTGAGTTCTCAAAAAGGGTTTCTTCACCCCGGGAAGTTAATTAAATACCATTTGGAGGCATTTAATGTTCGAGCAAAAACGGCTGATTTTTGACAAAAGAGATAACACCCCCCCATTACGTCATGCTTCAGAAATGTGGAAAATGGTCCGTTTTCAAATGTTTTATTTTTGAACGTCAGTTCACATTTGTAGGTGGATCATCAGTGTTAGAGCTAAAATTAGCATGTTTAAAGTGATTTTCATGCTTCCAGGGGCTCGGGAAGTTAATTAAATACCATTTGGAGGCATTTAATGTTCGAGCAAAAACGGCTTATTTTCGACAAAAGAGATAACACCCCCCCATTACGTCATGCTTCAGAAATGTGGAAAATGGTCCGTTTTCAAATGTTTTATTTTTGAACGTCAGTTCACATTTGTAGGTGGATCATCAGTGTTAGAGCTAAAATTAGCATGTTTAAAGTGATTTTCATGCTTCCAGGGGCTCGGGAAGTTAATTAAATACCATTTGGAGGCATTTAATGTTCGAGCAAAAACGGCTGATTTTCGACAAAAGAGATAACACCCCCCCATTACGTCATGCTTCAGAAATGTGGAAAATGGTCCGTTTTCAAATGTTTTATTTTTGAACGTCTGTTCACATTTGTAGGTGGATCATCAGTGTTAGAGCTAAAATTAGCATGTTTAAAGTGATTTTCATGCTTCCAGGGGCTCGGGAAGTTAATTAAATACCATTTGGAGGCATTTAATGTTCGAGCAAAAACGGCTGATTTTCGACAAAAGAGATAACACCCCCCCATTACGTCATGCTTCAGAAATGTGGAAAATGGTCCGTTTTCAAATGTTTTATTTTTGAACGTCAGTTCACATTTGTAGGTGGATCATCAGTGTTAGAGCTAAAATTAGCATGTTTAAAGTGATTTTCATGCTTCCAGGGGCCCAAAACACAAGATTTATGGAATGGTTACAAGTGCATGAAAATGGCCAATTTACTCACTCTGAGTTCTCAAAAAGGGTTTCTTCACCCCGGGAAGTTAATTAAATACCATTTGGAGGCATTTAATGTTCGAGCAAAAACGGCTGATTTTCGACAAAAGAGATAACACCCCCCCATTACGTCATGCTTCAGAAATGTGGAAAATGGTCCGTTTTCAAATGTTTTATTTTTGAACGTCAGTTCACATTTGTAGGTGGATCATCAGTGTTAGAGCTAAAATTAGCATGTTTAAAGTGATTTTCATGCTTCCAGGGGCCCAAAACACAAGATTTATGGAATGGTTAAAAGTGCATGAAAATGGCCAATTTACTCACTCTGAGTTCTCAAAAAGGGTTTCTTCACCCCGGGAAGTTAATTAAATACCATTTGGAGGCATTTAATGTTCGAGCAAAAACGGCTGATTTTCGACAAAAGAGATAACACCCCCCCATTACGTCATGCTTCAGAAATGTGGAAAAGGGTCCGTTTTCAAATGTTTTATTTTTGAACGTCAGTTCACATTTGTAGGTGGATCATCAGTGTTAGAGCTAAAATTAGCATGTTTAAAGTGATTTTCATGCTTCCAGGGGCTCGGGAAGTTAATTAAATACCATTTGGAGGCATTTAATGTTCGAGCAAAAACGGCTGATTTTCGACAAAAGAGATAACACCCCCCCATTACGTCATGCTTCAGAAATGTGCAAAATGGTCCGTTTTCAAATGTTTTATTTTTGAACGTCAGTTCACATTTGTAGGCGGATCATCAGTGTTAGAGCTAAAATTAGCATGTTTAAAGTGATTTTCATGCTTCCAGGGGCCCAAAACACAAGATTTATGGAATGGTTAAAAGTGCATGAAAATGGCCAATTTACTCACTCTGAGTTCTCAAAAAGGGTTTCTTCACCCCGGGAAGTTAATTAAATACCATTTGGAGGCATTTAATGTTCGAGCAAAAACGGCTGATTTTCGACAAAAGAGATAACACCCCCCCATTACGTCATGCTTCAGAAATGTGGAAAATGGTCCGTTTTCAAATGTTTTATTTTTGAACGTCAGTTCACATTTGTAGGTGGATCATCAGTGTTAGAGCTAAAATTAGCATGTTTAAAGTGATTTTCATGCTTCCAGGGGCTCGGGAAGTTAATTAAATACCATTTGGAGGCATTTAATGTTCGAGCAAAAACGGCTGATTTTCGACAAAAGAGATAACACCCCCCCATTACGTCATGCTTCAGAAATGTGGAAAATGGTCCGTTTTCAAATGTTTTATTTTTGAACGTCAGTTCACATTTGTAGGTGGATCATCAGTGTTAGAGCTAAAATTAGCATGTTTAAAGTGATTTTCATGCTTCCAGGGGCTCGGGAAGTTAATTAAATACCATTTGGAGGCATTTAATGTTCGAGCAAAAACGGCTGATTTTCGACAAAAGAGATAACACCCCCCCATTACGTCATGCTTCAGAAATGTGGAAAATGGTCCGTTTTCAAATGTTTTATTTTTGAACGTCAATTCACATTTGTAGGTGGATCATCAGTGTTAGAGCTAAAATTAGCATGTTTAAAGTGATTTTCATGCTTCCAGGGGCCCAAAACACAAGATTTATGGAATGGTTAAAAGTGCATGAAAATGGCCAATTTACTCACTCTGAGTTCTCAAAAAGGGTTTCTTCACCCCGGGAAGTTAATTAAATACCATTTGGAGGCATTTAATGTTCGAGCAAAAACGGCTGATTTTCGACAAAAGAGATAACACCCCCCCCATTACGTCATGCTTCAGAAATGTGGAAAATGGTCCGTTTTCAAATGTTTTATTTTTGAACGTCAGTTCACATTTGTAGGTGGATCATCAGTGTTAGAGCTAAAATTAGCATGTTTAAAGTGATTTTCATGCTTCCAGGGGCCCAAAACACAAGATTTATGGAATGGTTAAAAGTGCATGAAAATGGCCAATTTACTCACTCTGAGTTCTCAAAAAGGGTTTCTTCACCCCGGGAAGTTAATTAAATACCATTTGGAGGCATTTAATGTTCGAGCAAAAACGGCTGATTTTCGACAAAAGAGATAACACCCCCCCATTACGTCATGCTTCAGAAATGTGGAAAAGGGTCCGTTTTCAAATGTTTTATTTTTGAACGTCAGTTCACATTTGTAGGTGGATCATCAGTGTTAGAGCTAAAATTAGCATGTTTAAAGTGATTTTCATGCTTCCAGGGGCTCGGGAAGTTAATTAAATACCATTTGGAGGCATTTAATGTTCGAGCAAAAACGGCTGATTTTCGACAAAAGAGATAACACCCCCCCATTACGTCATGCTTCAGAAATGTGGAAAATGGTCCGTTTTCAAATGTTTTATTTTTGAACGTCAGTTCACATTTGTAGGCGGATCATCAGTGTTAGAGCTAAAATTAGCATGTTTAAAGTGATTTTCATGCTTCCAGGGGCCCAAAACACAAGATTTATGGAATGGTTAAAAGTGCATGAAAATGGCCAATTTACTCACTCTGAGTTCTCAAAAAGGGTTTCTTCACCCCGGGAAGTTAATTAAATACCATTTGGAGGCATTTAATGTTCGAGCAAAAACGGCTGATTTTCGACAAAAGAGATAACACCCCCCCATTACGTCATGCTTCAGAAATGTGGAAAATGGTCCGTTTTCAAATGTTTTATTTTTGAACGTCAGTTCACATTTGTAGGTGGATCATCAGTGTTAGAGCTAAAATTAGCATGTTTAAAGTGATTTTCATGCTTCCAGGGGCTCGGGAAGTTAATTAAATACCATTTGGAGGCATTTAATGTTCGAGCAAAAACGGCTGATTTTCGACAAAAGAGATAACACCCCCCCATTACGTCATGCTTCAGAAATGTGGAAAATGGTCCGTTTTCAAATGTTTTATTTTTGAACGTCAGTTCACATTTGTAGGTGGATCATCAGTGTTAGAGCTAAAATTAGCATGTTTAAAGTGATTTTCATGCTTCCAGGGACTCGGGAAGTTAATTAAATACCATTTGGAGGCATTTAATGTTCGAGCAAAAACGGCTGATTTTCGACAAAAGAGATAACACCCCCCCATTACGTCATGCTTCAGAAATGTGGAAAATGGTCCGTTTTCAAATGTTTTATTTTTGAACGTCAGTTCACATTTGTAGGTGGATCATCAGTGTTAGAGCTAAAATTAGCATGTTTAAAGTGATTTTCATGCTTCCAGGGGCCCAAAACACAAGATTTATGGAATGGTTAAAAGTGCATGAAAATGGCCAATTTACTCACTCTGAGTTCTCAAAAAGGGTTTCTTCACCCCGGGAAGTTAATTAAATACCATTTGGAGGCATTTAATGTTCGAGCAAAAACGGCTGATTTTCGACAAAAGAGATAACACCCCCCCATTACGTCATGCTTCAGAAATGTGGAAAATGGTCCGTTTTCAAATGTTTTATTTTTGAACGTCAGTTCACATTTGTAGGTGGATCATCAGTGTTAGAGCTAAAATTAGCATGTTTAAAGTGATTTTCATGCTTCCAGGGGCCCAAAACACAAGATTTATGGAATGGTTAAAAGTGCATGAAAATGGCCAATTTACTCACTCTGAGTTCTCAAAAAGGGTTTCTTCACCCCGGGAAGTTAATTAAATACCATTTGGAGGCATTTAATGTTCGAGCAAAAACGGCTGATTTTCGACAAAAGAGATAACACCCCCCCATTACGTCATGCTTCAGAAATGTGGAAAATGGTCCGTTTTCAAATGTTTTATTTTTGAACGTCAGTTCACATTTGTAGGTGGATCATCAGTGTTAGAGCTAAAATTAGCATGTTTAAAGTGATTTTCATGCTTCCAGGGGCTCGGGAAGTTAATTAAATACCATTTGGAGGCATTTAATGTTCGAGCAAAAACGGCTGATTTTCGACAAAAGAGATAACACCCCCCCATTACGTCATGCTTCAGAAATGTGGAAAATGGTCCGTTTTCAAATGTTTTATTTTTGAACGTCAGTTCACATTTGTAGGTGGATCATCAGTGTTAGAGCTAAAATTAGCATGTTTAAAGTGATTTTCATGCTTCCAGGGGCTCGGGAAGTTAATTAAATACCATTTGGAGGCATTTAATGTTCGAGCAAAAACGGCTGATTTTCGACAAAAGAGATAACACCCCCCCATTACGTCATGCTTCAGAATTGTGGAAAATGGTCCGTTTTCAAATGTTTTATTTTTGAACGTCAGTTCACATTTGTAGGTGGATCATCAGTGTTAGAGCTAAAATTAGCATGTTTAAAGTGATTTTCATGCTTCCAGGGGCTCGGGAAGTTAATTAAATACCATTTGGAGGCATTTAATGTTCGAGCAAAAACGGCTGATTTTCGACAAAAGAGATAACACCCCCCCATTACGTCATGCTTCAGAAATGTGGAAAATGGTCCGTTTTCAAATGTTTTATTTTTGAACGTCAGTTCACATTTGTAGGTGGATCATCAGTGTTAGAGCTAAAATTAGCATGTTTAAAGTGATTTTCATGCTTCCAGGGGCTCGGGAAGTTAATTAAATACCATTTGGAGGCATTTAATGTTCGAGCAAAAACGGCTGATTTTCGACAAAAGAGATAACACCCCCCCATTACGTCATGCTTCAGAAATGTGGAAAATGGTCCGTTTTCAAATGTTTTATTTTTGAACGTCAGTTCACATTTGTAGGTGGATCATCAGTGTTAGAGCTAAAATTAGCATGTTTAAAGTGATTTTCATGCTTCCAGGGGCCCAAAACACAAGATTTATGGAATGGTTAAAAGTGCATGAAAATGGCCAATTTACTCACTCTGAGTTCTCAAAAAGGGTTTCTTCACCCCGGGAAGTTAATTAAATACCATTTGGAGGCATTTAATGTTCGAGCAAAAACGGCTGATTTTCGACAAAAGAGATAACACCCCCCCATTACGTCATGCTTCAGAAATGTGGAAAATGGTCCGTTTTCAAATGTTTTATTTTTGAACGTCAGTTCACATTTGTAGGTGGATCATCAGTGTTAGAGCTAAAATTAGCATGTTTAAAGTGATTTTCATGCTTCCAGGGGCTCGGGAAGTTAATTAAATACCATTTGGAGGCATTTAATGTTCGAGCAAAAACGGCTGATTTTCGACAAAAGAGATAACACCCCCCCATTACGTCATGCTTCAGAAATGTGGAAAATGGTCCGTTTTCAAATGTTTTATTTTTGAACGTCAGTTCACATTTGTAGGTGGATCATCAGTGTTAGAGCTAAAATTAGCATGTTTAAAGTGATTTTCATGCTTCCAGGGGCTCGGGAAGTTAATTAAATACCATTTGGAGGCATTTAATGTTCGAGCAAAAACGGCTGATTTTCGACAAAAGAGATAACACCCCCCCATTACGTCATGCTTCAGAAATGTGGAAAATGGTCCGTTTTCAAATGTTTTATTTTTGAACGTCAGTTCACATTTGTAGGTGGATCATCAGTGTTAGAGCTAAAATTAGCATGTTTAAAGTGATTTTCATGCTTCCAGGGGCCCAAAACACAAGATTTATGGAATGGTTAAAAGTGCATGAAAATGGCCAATTTACTCACTCTGAGTTCTCAAAAAGGGTTTCTTCACCCCGGGAAGTTAATTAAATACCATTTGGAGGCATTTAATGTTCGAGCAAAAACGGCTGATTTTCGACAAAAGAGATAACACCCCCCCATTACGTCATGCTTCAGAAATGTGGAAAATGGTCCGTTTTCAAATGTTTTATTTTTGAACGTCAGTTCACATTTGTAGGTGGATCATCAGTGTTAGAGCTAAAATTAGCATGTTTAAAGTGATTTTCCTGCTTCCAGGGGCTCGGGAAGTTAATTAAATACCATTTGGAGGCATTTAATGTTCGAGCAAAAACGGCTGATTTTCGACAAAAGAGATAACACCCCCCCATTACGTCATGCTTCAGAAATGTGGAAAATGGTCCGTTTTCAAATGTTTTATTTTTGAACGTCAGTTCACATTTGTAGGTGGATCATCAGTGTTAGAGCTAAAATTAGCATGTTTAAAGTGATTTTCATGCTTCCAGGGGCTCGGGAAGTTAATTAAATACCATTTGGAGGCATTTAATGTTCGAGCAAAAACGGTTGATTTTCGACAAAAGAGATAACACCCCCCCATTACGTCATGCTTCAGAAATGTGGAAAATGGTCCGTTTTCAAATGTTTTATTTTTGAACGTCAGTTCACATTTGTAGGTGGATCATCAGTGTTAGAGCTAAAATTAGCATGTTTAAAGTGATTTTCATGCTTCCAGGGGCCCAAAACACAAGATTTATGGAATGGTTAAAAGTGCATGAAAATGGCCAATTTACTCACTCTGAGTTCTCAAAAAGGGTTTCTTCACCCCGGGAAGTTAATTAAATACCATTTGGAGGCATTTAATGTTCGAGCAAAAACCGCTGATTTTCGACAAAAGAGATAACACCCCCCCATTACGTCATGCTTCAGAAATGTGGAAAATGGTCCGTTTTCAAATGTTTTATTTTTGAACGTCAGTTCACATTTGTAGGTGGATCATCAGTGTTAGAGCTAAAATTAGCATGTTTAAAGTGATTTTCATGCTTTCAGGGGCTCGGGAAGTTAATTAAATACCATTTGGAGGCATTTAATGTTCGAGCAAAAACGGCTGATTTTCGACAAAAGAGATAACACCCCCCCATTACGTCATGCTTCAGAAATGTGGAAAATGGTCCGTTTTCAAATGTTTTATTTTTGAACGTCAGTTCACATTTGTAGGTGGATCATCAGTGTTAGAGCTAAAATTAGCATGTTTAAAGTGAGTTTCATGCTTCCAGGGGCTCGGGAAGTTAATTAAATACCATTTGGAGGCATTTAATGTTCGAGCAAAAACGGCTGATTTTCGACAAAAGAGATAACACCCCCCCATTACGTCATGCTTCAGAAATGTGGAAAATGGTCCGTTTTCAAATGTTTTATTTTTGAACGTCAGTTCACATTTGTAGGTGGATCATCAGTGTTAGAGCTAAAATTAGCATGTTTAAAGTGATTTTCATGCTTCCAGGGGCTCGGGAAGTTAATTAAATACCATTTGGAGGCATTTAATGTTCGAGCAAAAACGGCTGATTTTCGACAAAAGAGATAACACCCCCCCATTACGTCATGCTTCAGAAATGTGGAAAATGGTCCGTTTTCAAATGTTTTATTTTTGAACGTCAGTTCACATTTGTAGGTGGATCATCAGTGTTAGAGCTAAAATTAGCATGTTTAAAGTGATTTTCATGCTTCCAGGGGCTCGGGAAGTTAATTAAATACCATTTGGAGGCATTTAATGTTCGAGCAAAAACGGCTGATTTTCGACAAAAGAGATAACACCCCCCCATTACGTCATGCTTCAGAAATGTGGAAAATGGTCCGTTTTCAAATGTTTTATTTTTGAACGTCAGTTCACACTTGTAGGTGGATCATCAGTGTTAGAGCTAAAATTAGCATGTTTAAAGTGATTTTCATGCTTCCAGGGGCTCGGGAAGTTAATTAAATACCATTTGGAGGCATTTAATGTTCGAGCAAAAACGGCTGATTTTCGACAAAAGAGATAACACCCCCCCATTACGTCATGCTTCAGAAATGTGGAAAATGGTCCGTTTTCAAATGTTTTATTTTTGAACGTCAGTTCACATTTGTAGGTGGATCATCAGTGTTAGAGCTAAAATTAGCATGTTTAAAGTGATTTTCATGCTTCCAGGGGCCCAAAACACAAGATTTATGGAATGGTTAAAAGTGCATGAAAATGGCCAATTTACTCACTCTGAGTTCTCAAAAAGGGTTTCTTCACCCCGGGAAGTTAATTAAATACCATTTGGAGGCATTTAATGTTCGAGCAAAAACGGCTGATTTTCGACAAAAGAGATAACACCCCCCCATTACGTCATGCTTCAGAAATGTGGAAAATGGTCCGTTTTCAAATGTTTTATTTTTGAACGTCAGTTCACATTTGTAGGTGGATCATCAGTGTTAGAGCTAAAATTAGCATGTTTAAAGTGATTTTCATGCTTCCAGGGGCTCGGGAAGTTAATTAAATACCATTTGGAGGCATTTAATGTTCGAGCAAAAACGGCTGATTTTCGACAAAAGAGATAACACCCCCCCATTACACGTCATGCTTCAGAAATGTGGAAAATGGTCCGTTTTCAAATGTTTTATTTTTGAACGTCAGTTCACATTTGTAGGTGGATCATCAGTGTTAGAGCTAAAATTAGCATGTTTAAAGTGATTTTCATGCTTCCAGGGGCTCGGGAAGTTAATTAAATACCATTTGGAGGCATTTAATGTTCGAGCAAAAACGGCTGATTTTCGACAAAAGAGATAACACCCCCCATTACGTCATGCTTCAGAAATGTGGAAAATGGTCCGTTTTCAAATGTTTTATTTTTGAACGTCAGTTCACATTTGTAGGTGGATCATCAGTGTTAGAGCTAAAATTAGCATGTTTAAAGTGATTTTCATGCTTCCAGGGGCTCGGGAAGTTAATTAAATACCATTTGGAGGCATTTAATGTTCGAGCAAAAACAGCTGATTTTCGACAAAAGAGATAACACCCCCCATTACGTCATGCTTCAGAAATGTGGAAAATGGTCCGTTTTCAAATGTTTTATTTTTGAACGTCAGTTCACATTTGTAGGTGGATCATCAGTGTTAGAGCTAAAATTAGCATGTTTAAAGTGATTTTCATGCTTCCAGGGGCCCAAAACACAAGATTTATGGAATGGTTAAAAGTGCATGAAAATGGCCAATTTACTCACTCTGAGTTCTCAAAAAGGGTTTCTTCACCCCGGGAAGTTAATTAAATACCATTTGGAGGCATTTAATATTCGAGCAAAAACGGCTGATTTTCGACAAAAGAGATAACACCCCCCCATTACGTCATGCTTCAGAAATGTGGAAAATGGTCCGTTTTCAAATGTTTTATTTTTGAACGTCAGTTCACATTTGTAGGTGGATCATCAGTGTTAGAGCTAAAATTAGCATGTTTAAAGTGATTTTCATGCTTCCAGGGGCCCAAAACACAAGATTTATGGAATGGTTAAAAGTGCATGAAAATGGCCAATTTACTCACTCTGAGTTCTCAAAAAGGGTTTCTTCACCCCGGGAAGTTAATTAAATACCATTTGGAGGCATTTAATGTTCGAGCAAAAACGGCTGATTTTCGACAAAAGAGATAACACGCCCCCATTACGTCATGCTTCAGAAATGTGGAAAATGGTCCGTTTTCAAATGTTTTATTTTTGAACGTCAGTTCACATTTGTAGGTGGATCATCAGTGTTAGAGCTAAAATTAGCATGTTTAAAGTGATTTTCATGCTTCCAGGGGCTCGGGAAGTTAATTAAATACCATTTGGAGGCATTTAATGTTCGAGCAAAAACGGCTGATTTTCGACAAAAGAGATAACACCCCCCCATTACGTCATGCTTCAGAAATGTGGAAAATGGTCCGTTTTCAAATGTTTTATTTTTGAACGTCAGTTCACATTTGTAGGTGGATCATCAGTGTTAGAGCTAAAATTAGCATGTTTAAAGTGATTTTCATGCTTCCAGGGGCCCAAAACACAAGATTTATGGAATGGTTAAAAGTGCATGAAAATGGCCAATTTACTCACTCTGAGTTCTCAAAAGGGGTTTCTTCACCCCCGGAAGTTAATTAAATACCATTTGGAGGCATTTAATGTTCGAGCAAAAACGGCTGATTTTCGACAAAAGAGATAACACCCCCCCATTACGTCATGCTTCAGAAATGTGGAAAATGGTCCGTTTTCAAATGTTTTATTTTTGAACGTCAGTTCACATTTGTAGGTGGATCATCAGTGTTAGAGCTAAAAATAGCATGTTTAAAGTGATTTTCATGCTTCCAGGGGCCCAAAACACAAGATTTATGGAATGGTTAAAAGTGCATGAAAATGGCCAATTTACTCACTCTGAGTTCTCAAAAAGGGTTTCTTCACCCCGGGAAGTTAATTAAATACCATTTGGAGGCATTTAATGTTCGAGCAAAAACGGCTGATTTTCGACAAAAGAGATAACACCCCCCCATTACGTCATGCTTCAGAAATGTGGAAAATGGTCCGTTTTCAAATGTTTTATTTTTGAACGTCAGTTCACATTTGTAGGTGGATCATCAGTGTTAGAGCTAAAATTAGCATGTTTAAAGTGATTTTCATGCTTCCAGGGGCTCGGGAAGTTAATTAAATACCATTTGGAGGCATTTAATGTTCGAGCAAAAACGGCTGATTTTCGACAAAAGAGATAACACCCCCCCATTACGTCATGCTTCAGAAATGTGGAAAATGGTCCGTTTTCAAATGTTTTATTTTTGAACGTCAGTTCACATTTGTAGGTGGATCATCAGTGTTAGAGCTAAAATTAGCATGTTTAAAGTGATTTTCATGCTTCCAGGGGCTCGGGAAGTTAATTAAATACCATTTGGAGGCATTTAATGTTCGAGCAAAAACGGCTGAATTCCGACAAAAGAGATAACACCCCCCCATTACGTCATGCTTCAGAAATGTGGAAAATGGTCCGTTTTCAAATGTTTTATTTTTGAACGTCAGTTCACATTTGTAGGTGGATCATCAGTGTTAGAGCTAAAATTAGCATGTTTAAAGTGATTTTCATGCTTCCAGGGGCCCAAAACACAAGATTTATGGAATGGTTAAAAGTGCATGAAAATGGCCAATTTGCTCACTCTGAGTTCTCAAAAAGGGTTTCTTCACCCCGGGAAGTTAATTAAATACCATTTGGAGGCATTTAATGTTCGAGCAAAAACGGCTGATTTTCGACAAAAGAGATAACACCCCCCCATTACGTCATGCTTCAGAAATGTGGAAAATGGTCCGTTTTCAAATGTTTTATTTTTGAACGTCAGTTCACATTTGTAGGTGGATCATCAGTGTTAGAGCTAAAATTAGCATGTTTAAAGTGATTTTCATGCTTCCAGGGGCTCGGGAAGTTAATTAAATACCATTTGGAGGCATTTAATGTTCGAGCAAAAACGGCTGATTTTCGACAAAAGAGATAACACCCCCCCATTACGTCATGCTTCAGAAATGTGGAAAATGGTCCGTTTTCAAATGTTTTATTTTTGAACGTCAGTTCACATTTGTAGGTGGATCATCAGTGTTAGAGCTAAAATTAGCATGTTTAAAGTGATTTTCATGCTTCCAGGGGCTCGGGAAGTTAATTAAATACCATTTGGAGGCATTTAATGTTCGAGCAAAAACGGCTGATTTTCGACAAAAGAGATAACACCCCCCCATTACGTCATGCTTCAGAAATGTGGAAAATGGTCCGTTTTCAAATGTTTTATTTTTGAACGTCAGTTCACATTTGTAGGTGGATCATCAGTGTTAGAGCTAAAATTAGCATGTTTAAAGTGATTTTCATGCTTCCAGGGGCTCGGGAAGTTAATTAAATACCATTTGGAGGCATTTAATGTTCGAGCAAAAACGGCTGATTTTCGACAAAAGAGATAACACCCCCCCATTACGTCATGCTTCAGAAATGTGGAAAATGGTCCGTTTTCAAATGTTTTATTTTTGAACGTCAGTTCACATTTGTAGGTGGATCATCAGTGTTAGAGCTAAAATTAGCATGTTTAAAGTGATTTTCATGCTTCCAGGGGCTCGGGAAGTTAATTAAATACCATTTGGAGGCATTTAATGTTCGAGCAAAAACGGCTGATTTTCGACAAAAGAGATAACACCCCCCCATTACGTCATGCTTCAGAAATGTGGAAAATGGTCCGTTTTCAAATGTTTTATTTTTGAACGTCAGTTCACATTTGTAGGTGGATCATCAGTGTTAGAGCTAAAATTAGCATGTTTAAAGTGATTTTCATGCTTCCAGGGGCTCGGGAAGTTAATTAAATACCATTTGGAGGCATTTAATGTTCGAGCAAAAACGGCTGATTTTCGACAAAAGAGATAACACCCCCCCATTACGTCATGCTTCAGAAATGTGGAAAATGGTCCGTTTTCAAATGTTTTATTTTTGAACGTCACTTCACATTTGTAGGTGGATCATCAGTGTTAGAGCTAAAATTAGCATGTTTAAAGTGATTTTCATGCTTCCAGGGGCTCGGGAAGTTAATTAAATACCATTTGGAGGCATTTAATGTTCGAGCAAAAACGGCTGATTTTCGACAAAAGAGATAACACCCCCCCATTACGTCATGCTTCAGAAATGTGGAAAATGGTCCGTTTTCAAATGTTTTATTTTTGAACGTCAGTTCACATTTGTAGGTGGATCATCAGTGTTAGAGCTAAAATTAGCATGTTTAAAGTGATTTTCATGCTTCCAGGGGCTCGGGAAGTTAATTAAATACCATTTGGAGGCATTTAATGTTCGAGCAAAAACGGCTGATTTTCGACAAAAGAGATAACACCCCCCCATTACGTCATGCTTCAGAAATGTGGAAAATGGTCCGTTTTCAAATGTTTTATTTTTGAACGTCAGTTCACATTTGTAGGTGGATCATCAGTGTTAGAGCTAAAATTAGCATGTTTAAAGTGATTTTCATGCTTCCAGGGGCCCAAAACACAAGATTTATGGAATGGTTAAAAGTGCATGAAAATGGCCAATTTACTCACTCTGAGTTCTCAAAAAGGGTTTCTTCACCCCGGGAAGTTAATTAAATACCATTTGGAGGCATTTAATGTTCGAGCAAAAACGGCTGATTTTCGACAAAAGAGATAACACCCCCCCATTACGTCATGCTTCAGAAATGTGGAAAATGGTCCGTTTTCAAATGTTTTATTTTTGAACGTCGGTTCACATTTGTAGGTGGATCATCAGAGTTAGAGCTAAAATTAGCATGTTTAAAGTGATTTTCATGCTTCCAGGGGCTCGGGAAGTTAATTAAATACCATTTGGAGGCATTTAATGTTCGAGCAAAAACGGCTGATTTTCGACAAAAGAGATAACACCCCCCCATTACGTCATGCTTCAGAAATGTGGAAAATGGTCCGTTTTCAAATGTTTTATTTTTGAACGTCAGTTCACATTTGTAGGTGGATCATCAGTGTTAGAGCTAAAATTAGCATGTTTAAAGTGATTTTCATGCTTCCAGGGGCTCGGGAAGTTAATTAAATACCATTTGGAGGCATTTAATGTTCGAGCAAAAACGGCTGATTTTCGACAAAAGAGATAACACCCCCCCATTACGTCATGCTTCAGAAATGTGGAAAATGGTCCGTTTTCAAATGTTTTATTTTTGAACGTCAGTTCACATTTGTAGGTGGATCATCAGTGTTAGAGCTAAAATTAGCATGTTTAAAGTGATTTTCATGCTTCCAGGGGCTCGGGAAGTTAATTAAATACCATTTGGAGGCATTTAATGTTCGAGCAAAAACGGCTGATTTTCGACAAAAGAGATAACACCCCCCCATTACGTCATGCTTCAGAAATGTGGAAAATGGTCCGTTTTCAAATGTTTTATTTTTGAACGTCAGTTCACATTTGTAGGTGGATCATCAGTGTTAGAGCTAAAATTAGCATGTTTAAAGTGATTTTCATGCTTCCAGGGGCCCAAAACACAAGATTTATGGAATGGTTAAAAGTGCATGAAAATGGCCAATTTACTCACTCTGAGTTCTCAAAAAGGGTTTCTTCACCCCGGGAAGTTAATTAAATACCATTTGGAGGCATTTAATGTTCGAGCAAAAACGGCTGATTTTCGACAAAAGAGATAACACCCCCCCCATTACGTCATGCTTCAGAAATGTGGAAAATGGTCCGTTTTCAAATGTTTTATTTTTGAACGTCAGTTCACATTTGTAGGTGGATCATCAGTGTTAGAGCTAAAATTAGCATGTTTAAAGTGATTTTCATGCTTCCAGGGGCTCGGGAAGTTAATTAAATACCATTTGGAGGCATTTAATGTTCGAGCAAAAACGGCTGATTTTCGACAAAAGAGATAACACCCCCCCATTACGTCATGCTTCAGAAATGTGGAAAATGGTCCGTTTTCAAATGTTTTATTTTTGAACGTCAGTTCACATTTGTAGGTGGATCATCAGTGTTAGAGCTAAAATTAGCATGTTTAAAGTGATTTTCATGCTTCCAGGGGCTCGGGAAGTTAATTAAATACCATTTGGAGGCATTTAATGTTCGAGCAAAAACGGCTGATTTTCGACAAAAGAGATAACACCCCCCCATTACGTCATGCTTCAGAAATGTGGAAAATGGTCCGTTTTCAAATGTTTTATTTTTGAACGTCAGTTCACATTTGTAGGTGGATCATCAGTGTTAGAGCTAAAATTAGCATGTTTAAAGTGATTTTCATGCTTCCAGGGGCCCAAAACACAAGATTTATGGAATGGTTAAAAGTGCATGAAAATGGCCAATTTACTCACTCTGAGTTCTCAAAAAGGGTTTCTTCACCCCGGGAAGTTAATTAAATACCATTTGGAGGCATTTAATGTTCGAGCAAAAACGGCTGATATTCGACAAAAGAGATAACACCCCCCCATTACGTCATGCTTCAGAAATGTGGAAAATGGTCCGTTTTCAAATGTTTTATTTTTGAACGTCGGTTCACATTTGTAGGTGGATCATCAGAGTTAGAGCTAAAATTAGCATGTTTAAAGTGATTTTCATGCTTCCAGGGGCTCGGGAAGTTAATTAAATACCATTTGGAGGCATTTAATGTTCGAGCAAAAACGGCTGATTTTCGACAAAAGAGATAACACCCCCCCATTACGTCATGCTTCAGAAATGTGGAAAATGGTCCGTTTTCAAATGTTTTATTTTTGAACGTCAGTTCACATTTGTAGGTGGATCATCAGTGTTAGAGCTAAAATTAGCATGTTTAAAGTGATTTTCATGCTTCCAGGGGCTCGGGAAGTTAATTAAATACCATTTGGAGGCATTTAATGTTCGAGCAAAAACGGCTGATTTTCGACAAAAGAGATAACACCCCCCCATTACGTCATGCTTCAGAAATGTGGAAAATGGTCCGTTTTCAAATGTTTTATTTTTGAACGTCAGTTCACATTTGTAGGTGGATCATCAGTGTTAGAGCTAAAATTAGCATGTTTAAAGTGATTTTCATGCTTCCAGGGGCTCGGGAAGTTAATTAAATACCATTTGGAGGCATTTAATGTTCGAGCAAAAACGGCTGATTTTCGACAAAAGAGATAACACCCCCCCATTACGTCATGCTTCAGAAATGTGGAAAATGGTCCGTTTTCAAATGTTTTATTTTTGAACGTCAGTTCACATTTGTAGGTGGATCATCAGTGTTAGAGCTAAAATTAGCATGTTTAAAGTGATTTTCATGCTTCCAGGGGCCCAAAACACAAGATTTATGGAATGGTTAAAAGTGCATGAAAATGGCCAATTTACTCACTCTGAGTTCTCAAAAAGGGTTTCTTCACCCCGGGAAGTTAATTAAATACCATTTGGAGGCATTTAATGTTCGAGCAAAAACGGCTGATTTTCGACAAAAGAGATAACACCCCCCCATTACGTCATGCTTCAGAAATGTGGAAAATGGTCCGTTTTCAAATGTTTTATTTTTGAACGTCAGTTCACATTTGTAGGTGGATCATCAGTGTTAGAGCTAAAATTAGCATGTTTAAAGTGATTTTCATGCTTCCAGGGGCTCGGGAAGTTAATTAAATACCATTTGGAGGCATTTAATGTTCGAGCAAAAACGGCTGATTTTCGACAAAAGAGATAACACCCCCCCATTACGTCATGCTTCAGAAATGTGGAAAATGGTCCGTTTTCAAATGTTTCATTTTTGAACGTCAGTTCACATTTGTAGGTGGATCATCAGTGTTAGAGCTAAAATTAGCATGTTTAAAGTGATTTTTATGCTTCCAGGGGCTCGGGAAGTTAATTAAATACCATTTGGAGGCATTTAATGTTCGAGCAAAAACGGCTGATTTTCGACAAAAGAGATAACACCCCCCCATTACGTCATGCTTCAGAAATGTGGAAAATGGTCCGTTTTCAAATGTTTTATTTTTGAACGTCAGTTCACATTTGTAGGTGGATCATCAGTGTTAGAGCTAAAATTAGCATGTTTAAAGTGATTTTCATGCTTCCAGGGGCCCAAAACACAAGATTTATGGAATGGTTAAAAGTGCATGAAAATGGCCAATTTACTCACTCTGAGTTCTCAAAAAGGGTTTCTTCACCCCGGGAAGTTAATTAAATACCATTTGGAGGCATTTAATGTTCGAGCAAAAACGGCTGATTTTCGACAAAAGAGATAACACCCCCCCATTACGTCATGCTTCAGAAATGTGGAAAATGGTCCGTTTTCAAATGTTTTATTTTTGAACGTCAGTTCACATTTGTAGGTGGATCATCAGTGTTAGAGCTAAAATTAGCATGTTTAAAGTGATTTTCATGCTTCCAGGGGCCCAAAACACAAGATTTATGGAATGGTTAAAAGTGCATGAAAATGGCCAATTTACTCACTCTGAGTTCTCAAAAAGGGTTTCTTCACCCCGGGAAGTTAATTAAATACCATTTGGAGGCATTTAATGTTCGAGCAAAAACGGCTGATTTTGACAAAAGAGATAACACCCCCCCATTACGTCATGCTTCAGAAATGTGGAAAATGGTCCGTTTTCAAATGTTTTATTTTTGAACGTCAGTTCACATTTGTAGGTGGATCATCAGTGTTAGAGCTAAAATTAGCATGTTTAAAGTGATTTTCATGCTTCCACGGGCTCGGGAAGTTAATTAAATACCATTTGGAGGCATTTAATGTTCGAGCAAAAACGGCTTATTTTCGACAAAAGAGATAACACCCCCCCATTACGTCATGCTTCAGAAATGTGGAAAATGGTCCGTTTTCAAATGTTTTATTTTTGAACGTCAGTTCACATTTGCAGGTGGATCATCAGTGTTAGAGCTAAATTAGCATGTTTAAAGTGATTTTCATGCTTCCAGGGGCTCGGGAAGTTAATTAAATACCATTTGGAGGCATTTAATGTTCGAGCAAAAACGGCTGATTTTCGACAAAAGAGATAACACCCCCCCATTACGTCATGCTTCAGAAATGTGGAAAATGGTCCGTTTTCAAATGTTTTATTTTTGAACGTCAGTTCACATTTGTAGGTGGATCATCAGTGTTAGAGCTAAAATTAGCATGTTTAAAGTGATTTTCATGCTTCCAGGGGCTCGGGAAGTTAATTAAATACCATTTGGAGGCATTTAATGTTCGAGCAAAAACGGCTGATTTTCGACAAAAGAGATAACACCCCCCCATTACGTCATGCTTCAGAAATGTGGAAAATGGTCCGTTTTCAAATGTTTTATTTTTGAACGTTAGTTCACATTTGTAGGTGGATCATCAGTGTTAGAGCTAAAATTAGCATGTTTAAAGTGATTTTCATGCTTCCAGGGGCCCAAAACACAAGATTTATGGAATGGTTACAAGTGCATGAAAATGGCCAATTTACTCACTCTGAGTTCTCAAAAAGGGTTTCTTCACCCCGGGAAGTTAATTAAATACCATTTGGAGGCATTTAATGTTCGAGCAAAAACGGCTGATTTTCGACAAAAGAGATAACACCCCCCCATTACGTCATGCTTCAGAAATGTGGAAAATGGTCCGTTTTCAAATGTTTTATTTTTGAACGTCAGTTCACATTTGTAGGTGGATCATCAGTGTTAGAGCTAAAATTAGCATGTTTAAAGTGATTTTCATGCTTCCAGGGGCCCAAAACACAAGATTTATGGAATGGTTAAAAGTGCATGAAAATGGCCAATTTACTCACTCTGAGTTCTCAAAAAGGGTTTCTTCACCCCGGGAAGTTAATTAAATACCATTTGGAGGCATTTAATGTTCGAGCAAAAACGGCTGATTTTCGACAAAAGAGATAACACCCCCCCATTACGTCATGCTTCAGAAATGTGGAAAAGGGTCCGTTTTCAAATGTTTTATTTTTGAACGTCAGTTCACATTTGTAGGTGGATCATCAGTGTTAGAGCTAAAATTAGCATGTTTAAAGTGATTTTCATGCTTCCAGGGGCTCGGGAAGTTAATTAAATACCATTTGGAGGCATTTAATGTTCAAGCAAAAACGGCTGATTTTCGACAAAAGAGATAACACCCCCCCATTACGTCATGCTTCAGAAATGTGCAAAATGGTCCGTTTTCAAATGTTTTATTTTTGAACGTCAGTTCACATTTGTAGGCGGATCATCAGTGTTAGAGCTAAAATTAGCATGTTTAAAGTGATTTTCATGCTTCCAGGGGCCCAAAACACAAGATTTATGGAATGGTTAAAAGTGCATGAAAATGGCCAATTTACTCACTCTGAGTTCTCAAAAAGGGTTTCTTCACCCCGGGAAGTTAATTAAATACCATTTGGAGGCATTTAATGTTCGAGCAAAAACGGCTGATTTTCGACAAAAGAGATAACACCCCCCCATTACGTCATGCTTCAGAAATGTGGAAAATGGTCCGTTTTCAAATGTTTTATTTTTGAACGTCAGTTCACATTTGTAGGTGGATCATCAGTGTTAGAGCTAAAATTAGCATGTTTAAAGTGATTTTCATGCTTCCAGGGGCTCGGGAAGTTAATTAAATACCATTTGGAGGCATTTAATGTTCGAGCAAAAACGGCTGATTTTCGACAAAAGAGATAACACCCCCCCATTACGTCATGCTTCAGAAATGTGGAAAATGGTCCGTTTTCAAATGTTTTATTTTTGAACGTCAGTTCACATTTGTAGGTGGATCATCAGTGTTAGAGCTAAAATTAGCATGTTTAAAGTGATTTTCATGCTTCCAGGGGCTCGGGAAGTTAATTAAATACCATTTGGAGGCATTTAATGTTCGAGCAAAAACGGCTGATTTTCGACAAAAGAGATAACACCCCCCCATTACGTCATGCTTCAGAAATGTGGAAAATGGTCCGTTTTCAAATGTTTTATTTTTGAACGTCAGTTCACATTTGTAGGTGGATCATCAGTGTTAGAGCTAAAATTAGCATGTTTAAAGTGATTTTCATGCTTCCAGGGGCCCAAAACACAAGATTTATGGAATGGTTACAAGTGCATGAAAATGGCCAATTTACTCACTCTGAGTTCTCAAAAAGGGTTTCTTCACCCCGGGAAGTTAATTAAATACCATTTGGAGGCATTTAATGTTCGAGCAAAAACGGCTGATTTTCGACAAAAGAGATAACACCCCCCCATTACGTCATGCTTCAGAAATGTGGAAAATGGTCCGTTTTCAAATGTTTTATTTTTGAACGTCAGTTCACATTTGTAGGTGGATCATCAGTGTTAGAGCTAAAATTAGCATGTTTAAAGTGATTTTCATGCTTCCAGGGGCCCAAAACACAAGATTTATGGAATGGTTAAAAGTGCATGAAAATGGCCAATTTACTCACTCTGAGTTCTCAAAAAGGGTTTCTTCACCCCGGGAAGTTAATTAAATACCATTTGGAGGCATTTAATGTTCGAGCAAAAACGGCTGATTTTCGACAAAAGAGATAACACCCCCCCATTACGTCATGCTTCAGAAATGTGGAAAAGGGTCCGTTTTCAAATGTTTTATTTTGAACGTCAGTTCACATTTGTAGGTGGATCATCAGTGTTAGAGCTAAAATTAGCATGTTTAAAGTGATTTTCATGCTTCCAGGGGCTCGGGAAGTTAATTAAATACCATTTGGAGGCATTTAATGTTCGAGCAAAAAACGGCTGATTTTCGACAAAAGAGATAACACCCCCCCATTACGTCATGCTTCAGAAATGTGGAAAATGGTCCGTTTTCAAATGTTTTATTTTTGAACGTCAGTTCACATTTGTAGGCGGATCATCAGTGTTAGAGCTAAAATTAGCATGTTTAAAGTGATTTTCATGCTTCCAGGGGCCCAAAACACAAGATTTATGGAATGGTTAAAAGTGCATGAAAATGGCCAATTTACTCACTCTGAGTTCTCAAAAAGGTTTCTTCACCCCGGGAAGTTAATTAAATACCATTTGGAGGCATTTAATGTTCGAGCAAAAACGGCTGATTTTCGACAAAAGAGATAACACCCCCCCATTACGTCATGCTTCAGAAATGTGGAAAATGGTCCGTTTTCAAATGTTTTATTTTTGAACGTCAGTTCACATTTGTAGGTGGATCATCAGTGTTAGAGCTAAAATTAGCATGTTTAAAGTGATTTTCATGCTTCCAGGGGCTCGGGAAGTTAATTAAATACCATTTGGAGGCATTTAATGTTCGAGCAAAAACGGCTGATTTTCGACAAAAGAGATAACACCCCCCCATTACGTCATGCTTCAGAAATGTGGAAAATGGTCCGTTTTCAAATGTTTTATTTTTGAACGTCAGTTCACATTTGTAGGTGGATCATCAGTGTTAGAGCTAAAATTAGCATGTTTAAAGTGATTTTCATGCTTCCAGGGGCTCGGGAAGTTAATTAAATACCATTTGGAGGCATTTAATGTTCGAGCAAAAACGGCTGATTTTCGACAAAAGAGATAACACCCCCCCATTACGTCATGCTTCAGAAATGTGGAAAATGGTCCGTTTTCAAATGTTTTATTTTTGAACGTCAGTTCACATTTGTAGGTGGATCATCAGTGTTAGAGCTAAAATTAGCATGTTTAAAGTGATTTTCATGCTTCCAGGGGCCCAAAACACAAGATTTATGGAATGGTTAAAAGTGCATGAAAATGGCCAATTTACTCACTCTGAGTTCTCAAAAAGGGTTTCTTCACCCCGGGAAGTTAATTAAATACCATTTGGAGGCATTTAATGTTCGAGCAAAAACGGCTGATTTTCGACAAAAGAGATAACACCCCCCCATTACGTCATGCTTCAGAAATGTGGAAAATGGTCCGTTTTCAAATGTTTTATTTTTGAACGTCAGTTCACATTTGTAGGTGGATCATCAGTGTTAGAGCTAAAATTAGCATGTTTAAAGTGATTTTCATGCTTCCAGGGGCCCAAAACACAAGATTTATGGAATGGTTAAAAGTGCATGAAAATGGCCAATTTACTCACTCTGAGTTCTCAAAAAGGGTTTCTTCACCCCGGGAAGTTAATTAAATACCATTTGGAGGCATTTAATGTTCGAGCAAAAACGGCTGATTTTCGACAAAAGAGATAACACCCCCCCATTACGTCATGCTTCAGAAATGTGGAAAATGGTCCGTTTTCAAATGTTTTATTTTGAACGTCAGTTCACATTTGTAGGTGGATCATCAGTGTTAGAGCTAAAATTAGCATGTTTAAAGTGATTTTCATGCTTCCAGGGGCTCGGGAAGTTAATTAAATACCATTTGGAGGCATTTAATGTTCGAGCAAAAACGGCTGATTTTCGACAAAAGAGATAACACCCCCCCATTACGTCATGCTTCAGAAATGTGGAAAATGGTCCGTTTTCAAATGTTTTATTTTTGAACGTCAGTTCACATTTGTAGGTGGATCATCAGTGTTAGAGCTAAAATTAGCATGTTTAAAGTGATTTTCATGCTTCCAGGGGCTCGGGAAGTTAATTAAATACCATTTGGAGGCATTTAATGTTCGAGCAAAAACGGCTGATTTTCGACAAAAGAGATAACACCCCCCCATTACGTCATGCTTCAGAAATGTGGAAAATGGTCCGTTTTCAAATGTTTTATTTTTGAACGTCAGTTCACATTTGTAGGTGGATCATCAGTGTTAGAGCTAAATTAGCATGTTTAAAGTGATTTTCATGCTTCCAGGGGCTCGGGAAGTTAATTAAATACCATTTGGAGGCATTTAATGTTCGAGCAAAAACGGCTGATTTTCGACAAAAGAGATAACACCCCCCCATTACGTCATGCTTCAGAAATGTGGAAAATGGTCCGTTTTCAAATGTTTTATTTTTGAACGTCAGTTCACATTTGTAGGTGGATCATCAGTGTTAGAGCTAAAATTAGCATGTTTAAAGTGATTTTCATGCTTCCAGGGGCTCGGAAGTTAATTAAATACCATTTGGAGGCATTTAATGTTCGAGCAAAAACGGCTGATTTTCGACAAAAGAGATAACACCCCCCCATTACGTCATGCTTCAGAAATGTGGAAAATGGTCCGTTTTCAAATGTTTTATTTTTGAACGTCAGTTCACATTTGTAGGTGGATCATCAGTGTTAGAGCTAAAATTAGCATGTTTAAAGTGATTTTCATGCTTCCAGGGGCCCAAAACACAAGATTTATGGAATGGTTAAAAGTGCATGAAAAATGGCCAATTTACTCACTCTGAGTTCTCAAAAAGGGTTTCTTCACCCCGGGAAGTTAATTAAATACCATTTGGAGGCATTTAATGTTCGAGCAAAAACGGCTGATTTTCGACAAAAGAGATAACACCCCCCCATTACGTCATGCTTCAGAAATGTGGAAAATGGTCCGTTTTCAAATGTTTTATTTTTGAACGTCAGTTCACATTTGTAGGTGGATCATCAGTGTTAGAGCTAAAATTAGCATGTTTAAAGTGATTTTCATGCTTCCAGGGGCCCAAAACACAAGATTTATGGAATGGTTAAAAGTGCATGAAAATGGCCAATTTACTCACTCTGAGTTCTCAAAAAGGGTTTCTTCACCCCGGGAAGTTAATTAAATACCATTTGTAGGCATTTAATGTTCGAGCAAAAACGGCTGATTTTCGACAAAAGAGATAACACCCCCCCATTACGTCATGCTTCAGAAATGTGGAAAATGGTCCGTTTTCAAATGTTTTATTTTTGAACGTCAGTTCACATTTGTAGGTGGATCATCAGTGTTAGAGCTAAAATTAGTATGTTTAAAGTGATTTTCATGCTTCCAGGGGCCCAAAACACAAGATTTATGGAATGGTTAAAAGTGCATGAAAATGGCCAATTTACTCACTCTGAGTTCTCAAAAAGGGTTTCTTCACCCCGGGAAGTTAATTAAATACCATTTGGAGGCATTTAATGTTCGAGCAAAAACGGCTGATTTTCGACAAAAGAGATAACACCCCCCCATTACGTCATGCTTCAGAAATGTGGAAAATGGTCCGTTTTCAAATGTTTTATTTTTGAACGTCAGTTCACATTTGTAGGTGGATCATCAGTGTTAGAGCTAAAATTAGCATGTTTAAAGTGATTTTCATGCTTCCAGGGGCTCGGGAAGTTAATTAAATACCATTTGGAGGCATTTAATGTTCGAGCAAAAACGGCTGATTTTCGACAAAAGAGATAACACCCCCCCATTACGTCATGCTTCAGAAATGTGGAAAATGGTCCGTTTTCAAATGTTTTATTTTTGAACGTCAGTTCACATTTGTAGGTGGATCATCAGTGTTAGAGCTAAAATTAGCATGTTTAAAGTGATTTTCATGCTTCCAGGGGCTCGGGAAGTTAATTAAATACCATTTGGAGGCATTTAATGTTCGAGCAAAAACGGCTGATTTTCGACAAAAGAGATAACACCCCCCCATTACGTCATGCTTCAGGAAATGTGGAAAATGGTCCGTTTTCAAATGTTTTATTTTTGAACGTCAGTTCACATTTGTAGGTGGATCATCCGTGTTAGAGCTAAAATTAGCATGTTTAAAGTGATTTTCATGCTTCCAGGGGCTCGGGAAGTTAATTAAATACCATTTGGAGGCATTTAATGTTCGAGCAAAAACGGCTGATTTTCGACAAAAGAGATAACACCCCCCCATTACGTCATGCTTCAGAAATGTGGAAAATGGTCCGTTTTCAAATGTTTTATTTTTGAACGTCAGTTCACATTTGTAGGTGGATCATCAGTGTTAGAGCTAAAATTAGCATGTTTAAAGTGATTTTCATGCTTCCAGGGGCTCGGGAAGTTAATTAAATACCATTTGGAGGCATTTAATGTTCGAGCAAAAACGGCTGATTTTCGACAAAAGAGATAACACCCCCCCATTACGTCATGCTTCAGAAATGTGGAAAATGGTCCGTTTTCAAATGTTTTATTTTTGAACGTCAGTTCACATTTGTAGGTGGATCATCAGTGTTAGAGCTAAAATTAGCATGTTTAAAGTGATTTTCATGCTTCCAGGGGCCCAAAACACAAGATTTATGGAATGGTTAAAAGTGCATGAAAATGGCCAATTTACTCACTCTGAGTTCTCAAAAAGGGTTTCTTCACCCCGGGAAGTTAATTAAATACCATTTGGAGGCATTTAATGTTCGAGCAAAAACGGCTGATTTTCGACAAAAGAGATAACACCCCCCCATTACGTCATGCTTCAGAAATGTGGAAAATGGTCCGTTTTCAAATGTTTTATTTTTGAACGTCAGTTCACATTTGTAGGTGGATCATCAGTGTTAGAGCTCAAATTAGCATGTTTAAAGTGATTTTCATGCTTCCAGGGGCCCAAAACACAAGATTTATGGAATGGTTAAAAGTGCATGAAAATGGCCAATTTACTCACTCTGAGTTCTCAAAAAGGGTTTCTTCACCCCGGGAAGTTAATTAAATACCATTTGGAGGCATTTAATGTTCGAGCAAAAACGGCTGATTTTCGACAAAAGAGATAACACCCCCCCATTACGTCATGCTTCAGAAATGTGGAAAATGGTCCGTTTTCAAATGTTTTATTTTTGAACGTCAGTTCACATTTATAGGTGGATCATCAGTGTTAGAGCTAAAATTAGCATGTTTAAAGTGATTTTCATGCTTCCAGGGGCTCGGGAAGTTAATTAAATACCATTTGGAGGCATTTAATGTTCGAGCAAAAACGGCTGATTTTCGACAAAAGAGATAACACCCCCCCATTACGTCATGCTTCAGAAATGTGGAAAATGGTCCGTTTTCAAATGTTTTATTTTTGAACGTCAGTTCACATTTGTAGGTGGATCATCAGTGTTAGAGCTAAAATTAGCATGTTTAAAGTGATTTTCATGCTTCCAGGGGCTCGGGAAGTTAATTAAATACCATTTGGAGGCATTTAATGTTCGAGCAAAAACGGCTGATTTTCGACAAAAGAGATAACACCCCCCCATTACGTCATGCTTCAGAAATGTGGAAAATGGTCCGTTTTCAAATGTTTTATTTTTGAACGTCAGTTCACATTTGTAGGTGGATCATCAGTGTTAGAGCTAAAATTAGCATGTTTAAAGTGATTTTCATGCTTCCAGGGGCTCAGGAAGTTAATTATATACCATTTGGAGGCATTTAATGTTCGAGCAAAAACGGCTGATTTTCGACAAAAGAGATAACACCCCCCCATTACGTCATGCTTCAGAAATGTGGAAAATGGTCCGTTTTCAAATGTTTTATTTTTGAACGTCAGTTCACATTTGTAGGTGGATCATCAGTGTTAGAGCTAAAATTAGCATGTTTAAAGTGATTTTCATGCTTCCAGGGGCTCGGGAAGTTAATTAAATACCATTTGGAGGCATTTAATGTTCGAGCAAAAACGGCTGATTTTCGACAAAAGAGATAACACCCCCCCATTACGTCATGCTTCAGAAATGTGGAAAATGGTCCGTTTTCAAATGTTTTATTTTTGAACGTCAGTTCACATTTGTAGGTGGATCATCAGTGTTAGAGCTAAAATTAGCATGTTTAAAGTGATTTTCATGCTTCCAGGGGCCCAAAACACAAGATTTATGGAATGGTTAAAAGTGCATGAAAATGGCCAATTTACTCACTCTGAGTTCTCAAAAAGGGTTTCTTCACCCCGGGAAGTTAATTAAATACCATTTGGAGGCATTTAATGTTCGAGCAAAAACGGCTGATTTTCGACAAAAGAGATAACACCCCCCCCATTACGTCATGCTTCAGAAATGTGGAAAATGGTCCGTTTTCAAATGTTTTATTTTTGAACGTCAGTTCACATTTGTAGGTGGATCATCAGTGTTAGAGCTAAAATTAGCATGTTTAAAGTGATTTTCATGCTTCCAGGGGCCCAAAACACAAGATTTATGGAATGGTTAAAAGTGCATGAAAATGGCCAATTTACTCACTCTGAGTTCTCAAAAAGGGTTTCTTCACCCCGGGAAGTTAATTAAATACCATTTGGAGGCATTTAATGTTCGAGCAAAAACGGCTGATTTTCGACAAAAGAGATAACACCCCCCCATTACGTCATGCTTCAGAAATGTGGAAAATGGTCCGTTTTCAAATGTTTTATTTTTGAACGTCAGTTCACATTTGTAGGTGGATCATCAGTGTTAGAGCTAAAATTAGCATGTTTAAAGTGATTTTCATGCTTCCAGGGGCTCGGGAAGTTAATTAAATACCATTTGGAGGCATTTAATGTTCGAGCAAAAACGGCTGATTTTCGACAAAAGAGATAACACCCCCCCATTACGTCATGCTTCAGAAATGTGGAAAATGGTCCGTTTTCAAATGTTTTATTTTTGAACGTCAGTTCACATTTGTAGGTGGATCATCAGTGTTAGAGCTAAAATTAGCATGTTTAAAGTGATTTTCATGCTTCCAGGGGCTCGGGAAGTTAATTAAATACCATTTGGAGGCATTTAATGTTCGAGCAAAAACGGCTGATTTTCGACAAAAGAGATAACACCCCCCATTACGTCATGCTTCAGAAATGTGGAAAATGGTCCGTTTTCAAATGTTTTATTTTTGAACGTCAGTTCACATTTGTAGGTGGATCATCAGTGTTAGAGCTAAAATTAGCATGTTTAAAGTGATTTTCATGCTTCCAGGGGCTCGGGAAGTTAATTAAATACCATTTGGAGGCATTTAATGTTCGAGCAAAAACGGCTGATTTTCGACAAAAGAGATAACACCCCCCCATTACGTCATGCTTCAGAAATGTGGAAAATGGTCCGTTTTCAAATGTTTTATTTTTGAACGTCAGTTCACATTTGTAGGTGGATCATCAGTGTTAGAGCTAAAATTAGCATGTTTAAAGTGATTTTCATGCTTCCAGGGGCCCAAAACACAAGATTTATGGAATGGTTAAAAGTGCATGAAAATGGCCAATTTACTCACTCTGAGTTCTCAAAAAGGGTTTCTTCACCCCGGGAAGTTAATTAAATACCATTTGGAGGCATTTAATGTTCGAGCAAAAACGGCTGATTTTCGACAAAAGAGATAACACCCCCCCATTACGTCATGCTTCAGAAATGTGGAAAATGGTCCGTTTTCAAATGTTTTATTTTTGAACGTCAGTTCACATTTGTAGGTGGATCATCAGTGTTAGAGCTAAAATTAGCATGTTTAAAGTGATTTTCATGCTTCCAGGGGCCCAAAACACAAGATTTATGGAATGGTTAAAAGTGCATGAAAATGGCCAATTTACTCACTCTGAGTTCTCAAAAAGGGTTTCTTCACCCCGGGAAGTTAATTAAATACCATTTGGAGGCATTTAATGTTCGAGCAAAAACGGCTGATTTTCGACAAAAGAGATAACACCCCCCATTACGTCATGCTTCAGAAATGTGGAAAATGGTCCGTTTTCAAATGTTTTATTTTTGAACGTCAGTTCACATTTGTAGGTGGATCATCAGTGTTAGAGCTAAAATTAGCATGTTTAAAGTGATTTTCATGCTTCCAGGGGCTCGGGAAGTTAATTAAATACCATTTGGAGGCATTTAATGTTCGAGCAAAAACGGCTGATTTTCGACAAAAGAGATAACACCCCCCCATTACGTCATGCTTCAGAAATGTGGAAAATGGTCCGTTTTCAAATGTTTTATTTTTGAACGTCAGTTCACATTTGTAGGTGGATCATCAGTGTTAGAGCTAAAATTAGCATGTTTAAAGTGATTTTCATGCTTCCAGGGGCTCGGGAAGTTAATTAAATACCATTTGGAGGCATTTAATGTTCGAGCAAAAACGGCTGATTTTCGACAAAAGAGATAACACCCCCCCATTACGTCATGCTTCAGAAATGTGGAAAATGGTCCGTTTTCAAATGTTTTATTTTTGAACGTCAGTTCACATTTGTAGGTGGATCATCAGTGTTAGAGCTAAAATTAGCATGTTTAAAGTGATTTTCATGCTTCCAGGGGCCCAAAACACAAGATTTATGGAATGGTTAAAAGTGCATGAAAATGGCCAATTTACTCACTCTGAGTTCTCAAAAAGGGTTTCTTCACCCCGGGAAGTTAATTAAATACCATTTGGAGGCATTTAATGTTCGAGCAAAAACGTCTGATTTTCGACAAAAGAGATAACACCCCCCCATTACGTCATGCTTCAGAAATGTGGAAAATGGTCCGTTTTCAAATGTTTTATTTTTGAACGTCAGTTCACATTTGTAGGTGGATCATCAGTGTTAGAGCTAAAATTAGCATGTTTAAAGTGATTTTCATGCTTCCAGGGGCTCGGGAAGTTAATTAAATACCATTTGGAGGCATTTAATGTTCGAGCAAAAACGGCTGATTTTCGACAAAAGAGATAACACCCCCCCATTACGTCATGCTTCAGAAATGTGGAAAATGGTCCGTTTCCAAATGTTTTATTTTTGAACGTCAGTTCACATTTGTAGGTGGATCATCCGTGTTAGAGCTAAAATTAGCATGTTTAAAGTGATTTTCATGCTTCCAGGGGCCCAAAACACAAGATTTATGGAATGGTTAAAAGTGCATGAAAATGGCCAATTTACTCACTCTGAGTTCTCAAAAAGGGTTTCTTCACCCCGGGAAGTTAATTAAATACCATTTGGAGGCATTTAATGTTCGAGCAAAAACGGCTGATTTTCGACAAAAGAGATAACACCCCCCCCATTACGTCATGCTTCAGAAATGTGGAAAATGGTCCGTTTTCAAATGTTTTATTTTTGAACGTCAGTTCACATTTGTAGGTGGATCATCAGTGTTAGAGCTAAAATTAGCATGTTTAAAGTGATTTTCATGCTTCCAGGGGCTCGGGAAGTTAATTAAATACCATTTGGAGGCATTTAATGTTCGAGCAAAAACGGCTGATTTTCGACAAAAGAGATAACACCCCCCCATTACGTCATGCTTCAGAAATGTGGAAAATGGTCCGTTTTCAAATGTTTTATTTTTGAACGTCAGTTCACATTTGTAGGTGGATCATCAGTGTTAGAGCTAAAATTAGCATGTTTAAAGTGATTTTCATGCTTCCAGGGGCTCGGGAAGTTAATTAAATACCATTTGGAGGCATTTAATGTTCGAGCAAAAACGGCTGATTTTCGACAAAAGAGATAACACCCCCCCATTACGTCATGCTTCAGAAATGTGGAAAATGGTCCGTTTTCAAATGTTTTATTTTTGAACGTCAGTTCACATTTGTAGGTGGATCATCAGTATTAGAGCTAAAATTAGCATGTTTAATGTGATTTTCATGCTTCCAGGGGCCCAAAACACAAGATTTATGGAATGGTTAAAAGTGCATGAAAATGGCCAATTTACTCACTCTGAGTTCTCAAAAAGGGTTTCTTCACCCCGGGAAGTTAATTAAATACCATTTTGAGGCATTTAATGTTCGAGCAAAAACGGCTGATTTTCGACAAAAGAGATAACACCCCCCCATTACGTTATGCTTCAGAAATGTGGAAAATGGTCCGTTTTCAAATGTTTTATTTTTGAACGTCAGTTCACATTTGTAGGTGGATCATCAGTGTTAGAGCTAAAATTAGCATGTTTAAAGTGATTTTCATGCTTCCAGGGGCCCAAAACACAAGATTTATGGAATGGTTAAAAGTGCATGAAAATGGCAAATTTACTCACTCTGAGTTCTCAAAAAGGGTTTCTTCACCCCGGGAAGTTAATTAAATACCATTTGGAGGCATTTAATGTTCGAGCAAAAACGGCTGATTTTCGACAAAAGAGATAACACCCCCCCATTACGTCATGCTTCAGAAATGTGGAAAATGGTCCGTTTTCAAATGTTTTATTTTTGAACGTCAGTTCACATTTGTAGGTGGATCATCAGTGTTAGAGCTAAAATTAGCATGTTTAAAGTGATTTTCATGCTTCCAGGGGCCCAAAACACAAGATTTATGGAATGGTTAAAAGTGCATGAAAATGGCCAATTTACTCACTCTGAGTTCTCAAAAAGGGTTTCTTCACCCCGGGAAGTTAATTAAATACCATTTGGAGGCATTTAATGTTCGAGCAAAAACGGCTGATTTTCGACAAAAGAGATAACACCCCCCCATTACGTCATGCTTCAGAAATGTGGAAAATGGTCCGTTTTCAAATGTTTTATTTTTGAACGTCAGTTCACATTTGTAGGTGGATCATCAGTGTTAGAGCTAAAATTAGCATGTTTAAAGTGATTTTCATGCTTCCAGGGGCTCGGGAAGTTAATTAAATACCATTTGGAGGCATTTAATGTTCGAGCAAAAACGGCTGATTTTCGACAAAAGAGATAACACCCCCCCATTACGTCATGCTTCAGAAATGTGGAAAATGGTCCGTTTTCAAATGTTTTATTTTTGAACGTCAGTTCACATTTGTAGGTGGATCATCAGTGTTAGAGCTAAAATTAGCATGTTTAAAGTGATTTTCATGCTTCCAGGGGCTCGGGAAGTTAATTAAATACCATTTGGAGGCATTTAATGTTCGAGCAAAAACGGCTGATTTTCGACAAAAGAGATAACACCCCCCCATTACGTCATGCTTCAGAAATGTGGAAAATGGTCCGTTTTCAAATGTTTTATTTTTGAACGTCAGTTCACATTTGTAGGTGGATCATCAGTGTTAGAGCTAAAATTAGCATGTTTAAAGTGATTTTCATGCTTCCAGGGGCTCGGGAAGTTAATTAAATACCATTTGGAGGCATTTAATGTTCGAGCAAAAACGGCTGATTTTCGACAAAAGAGATAACACCCCCCCATTACGTCATGCTTCAGAAATGTGGAAAATGGTCCGTTTTCAAATGTTTTATTTTTGAACGTCAGTTCACATTTGTAGGTGGATCATCAGTGTTAGAGCTAAAATTAGCATGTTTAAAGTGATTTTCATGCTTCCAGGGGCTCGGGAAGTTAATTAAATACCATTTGGAGGCATTTAATGTTCGAGCAAAAACGGCTGATTTTCGACAAAAGAGATAACACCCCCCCATTACGTCATGCTTCAGAAATGTGGAAAATGGTCCGTTTTCAAATGTTTTATTTTTGAACGTCAGTTCACATTTGTAGGTGGATCATCAGTGTTAGAGCTAAAATTAGCATGTTTAAAGTGATTTTCATGCTTCCAGGGGCTCGGGAAGTTAATTAAATACCATTTGGAGGCATTTAATGTTCGAGCAAAAACGGCTGATTTTCGACAAAAGAGATAACACCCCCCCATTACGTCATGCTTCAGAAATGTGGAAAATGGTCCGTTTTCAAATGTTTTATTTTTGAACGTCAGTTCACATTTGTAGGTGGATCATCAGTGTTAGAGCTAAAATTAGCATGTTTAAAGTGATTTTCATGCTTCCAGGGGCCCAAAACACAAGATTTATGGAATGGTTAAAAGTGCATGAAAATGGCCAATTTACTCACTCTGAGTTCTCAAAAAGGGTTTCTTCACCCCGGGAAGTTAATTAAATACCATTTGGAGGCATTTAATGTTCGAGCAAAAACGGCTGATTTTCGACAAAAGAGATAACACCCCCCCATTACGTCATGCTTCAGAAATGTGGAAAATGGTCCGTTTTCAAATGTTTTATTTTTGAACGTCAGTTCACATTTGTAGGTGGATCATCCTTGTTATAGCTAAAATTAGCATGTTTAAAGTGATTTTCATGCTTCCAGGGGCTCGGGAAGTTAATTAAATACCATTTGGAGGCATTTAATGTTCGAGCAAAAACGGCTGATTTTCGACAAAAGAGATAACACCCCCCCATTACGTCATGCTTCAGAAATGTGGAAAATGGTCCGTTTTCAAATGTTTTATTTTTGAACGTCAGTTCACATTTGTAGGTGGATCATCAGTGTTAGAGCTAAAATTAGCATGTTTAAAGTGATTTTCATGCTTCCAGGGGCTCGGGAAGTTAATTAAATACCATTTGGAGGCATTTAATGTTCGAGCAAAAACGGCTGATTTTCGACAAAAGAGATAACACCCCCCCATTACGTCATGCTTCAGAAATGTGGAAAATGGTCCGTTTTCAAATGTTTTATTTTTGAACGTCAGTTCACATTTGTAGGTGGATCATCAGTGTTAGAGCTAAAATTAGCATGTTTAAAGTGATTTTCATGCTTCCAGGGGCCCAAAACACAAGATTTATGGAATGGTTAAAAGTGCATGAAAATGGCCAATTTACTCACTCTGAGTTCTCAAAAAGGGTTTCTTCACCCCGGGAAGTTAATTAAATACCATTTTGAGGCATTTAATGTTCGAGCAAAAACGGCTGATTTTCGACAAAAGAGATAACACCCCCCCATTACGTCATGCTTCAGAAATGTGGAAAATGGTCCGTTTTCAAATGTTTTATTTTTGAACGTCAGTTCACATTTGTAGGTGGATCATCAGTGTTAGAGCTAAAATTAGCATGTTTAAAGTGATTTTCATGCTTCCAGGGGCCCAAAACACAAGATTTCTGGAATGGTTAAAAGTGCATGAAAATGGCAAATTTACTCACTCTGAGTTCTCAAAAAGGGTTTCTTCACCCCGGGAAGTTAATTAAATACCATTTGGAGGCATTTAATGTTCGAGCAAAAACGGCTGATTTTCGACAAAAGAGATAACACCCCCCCATTACGTCATGCTTCAGAAATGTGGAAAATGGTCCGTTTTCAAATGTTTTATTTTTGAACGTCAGTTCACATTTGTAGGTGGATCATCAGTGTTAGAGCTAAAATTAGCATGTTTAAAGTGATTTTCATGCTTCCAGGGGCCCAAAACACAAGATTTATGGAATGGTTAAAAGTGCATGAAAATGGCCAATTTACTCACTCTGAGTTCTCAAAAAGGGTTTCTTCACCCCGGGAAGTTAAGGAAATACCATTTGGAGGCATTTAATGTTCGAGCAAAAACGGCTGATTTTCGACAAAAGAGATAACACCCCCCCATTACGTCATGCTTCAGAAATGTGGAAAATGGTCCGTTTTCAAATGTTTTATTTTTGAACGTCAGTTCACATTTGTAGGTGGATCATCAGTGTTAGAGCTAAAATTAGCATGTTTAAAGTGATTTTCATGCTTCCAGGGGCTCGGGAAGTTAATTAAATACCATTTGGAGGCATTTAATGTTCGAGCAAAAACGGCTGATTTTCGACAAAAGAGATAACACCCCCCCATTACGTCATGCTTCAGAAATGTGGAAAATGGTCCGTTTTCAAATGTTTTATTTTTGAACGTCAGTTCACATTTGTAGGTGGATCATCAGTGTTAGAGCTAAAATTAGCATGTTTAAAGTGATTTTCATGCTTCCAGGGGCTCGGGAAGTTAATTAAATACCATTTGGAGGCATTTAATGTTCGAGCAAAAACGGCTGATTTTCGACAAAAGAGATAACACCCCCCCATTACTTCATGCTTCAGAAATGTGGAAAATGGTCCGTTTTCAAATGTTTTATTTTTGAACGTCAGTTCACATTTGTAGGTGGATCATCAGTGTTAGAGCTAAAATTAGCATGTTTAAAGTGATTTTCATGCTTCCAGGGGCTCGGGAAGTTAATTAAATACCATTTGGAGGCATTTAATGTTCGAGCAAAAACGGCTGATTTTCGACAAAAGAGATAACACCCCCCCATTACGTCATGCTTCAGAAATGTGGAAAATGGTCCGTTTTCAAATGTTTTATTTTTGAACGTCAGTTCACATTTGTAGGTGGATCATCAGTGTTAGAGCTAAAATTAGCATGTTTAAAGTGATTTTCATGCTTCCAGGGGCTCGGGAAGTTAATTAAATACCATTTGGAGGCATTTAATGTTCGAGCAAAAACGGCTGATTTTCGACAAAAGAGATAACACCCCCCCATTACGTCATGCTTCAGAAATGTGGAAAATGGTCCGTTTTCAAATGTTTTATTTTTGAACGTCAGTTCACATTTGTAGGTGGATCATCAGTGTTAGAGCTAAAATTAGCATGTTTAAAGTGATTTTCATGCTTCCAGGGGCTCAGGAAGTTAATTAAATACCATTTGGAGGCATTTAATGTTCGAGCAAAAACGGCTGATTTTCGACAAAAGAGATAACACCCCCCCATTACGTCATGCTTCAGAAATGTGGAAAATGGTATGTTTTCAAATGTTTTATTTTTGAACGTCAGTTCACATTTGTAGGTGGATCATCAGTGTTAGAGCTAAAATTAGCATGTTTAAAGTGATTTTCATGCTTCCAGGGGCCCAAAACACAAGATTTATGGAATGGTTAAAAGTGCATGAAAATGGCCAATTTACTCACTCTGAGTTCTCAAAAAGGGTTTCTTCACCCCGGGAAGTTAATTAAATACCATTTGGAGGCATTTAATGTTCGAGCAAAAACGGCTGATTTTCGACAAAAGAGATAACACCCCCCCATTACGTCATGCTTCAGAAATGTGGAAAATGGTCCGTTTTCAAATGTTTTATTTTTGAACGTCAGTTCACATTTGTAGGTGGATCATCAGTGTTAGAGCTAAAATTAGCATGTTTAAAGTGATTTTCATGCTTCCAGGGGCTCGGGAAGTTAATTAAATACCATTTGGAGGCATTTAATGTTCGAGCAAAAACGGCTGATTTTCGACAAAAGAGATAACACCCCCCCATTACGTCATGCTTCAGAAATGTGGAAAATGGTCCGTTTTCAAATGTTTTATTTTTGAACGTCAGTTCACATTTGTAGGTGGATCATCAGTGTTAGAGCTAAAATTAGCATGTTTAAAGTGATTTTCATGCTTCCAGGGGCTCGGGAAGTTAATTAAATACCATTTGGAGGCATTTAATGTTCGAGCAAAAACGGCTGATTTTCGACAAAAGAGATAACACCCCCCCATTACGTCATGCTTCAGAAATGTGGAAAATGGTCCGTTTTCAAATGTTTTATTTTTGAACGTCAGTTCACATTTGTAGGTGGATCATCAGTGTTAGAGCTAAAATTAGCATGTTTAAAGTGATTTTCATGCTTCCAGGGGCCCAAAACACAAGATTTATGGAATGGTTAAAAGTGCATGAAAATGGCCAATTTACTCACTCTGAGTTCTCAAAAAGGGTTTCTTCACCCCGGGAAGTTAATTAAATACCATTTGGAGGCATTTAATGTTCGAGCAAAAACGGCTGATTTTCGACAAAAGAGATAACACCCCCCCATTACGTCATGCTTCAGAAATGTGGAAAATGGTCCGTTTTCAAATGTTTTATTTTTGAACGTCAGTTCACATTTGTAGGTGGATCATCAGTGTTAGAGCTAAAATTAGCATGTTTAAAGTGATTTTCATGCTTCCAGGGGCTCGGGAAGTTAATTAAATACCATTTGGAGGCATTTAATGTTCGAGCAAAAACGGCTGATTTTCGACAAAAGAGATAACACCCCCCCATTACGTCATGCTTCAGAAATGTGGAAAATGGTCCGTTTTCAAATGTTTTATTTTTGAACGTCAGTTCACATTTGTAGGTGGATCATCAGTGTTAGAGCTAAAATTAGCATGTTTAAAGTGATTTTCATGCTTCCAGGGGCCCAAAACACAAGATTTATGGAATGGTTAAAAGTGCATGAAAATGGCAAATTTACTCACTCTGAGTTCTCAAAAAGGGTTTCTTCACCCCGGGAAGTTAATTAAATACCATTTGGAGGCATTTAATGTTCGAGCAAAAACGGCTGATTTTCGACAAAAGAGATAACACCCCCCCATTACGTCATGCTTCAGAAATGTGGAAAATGGTCCGTTTTCAAATGTTTTATTTTTGAACGTCAGTTCACATTTGTAGGTGGATCATCAGTGTTAGAGCTAAAATTAGCATGTTTAAAGTGATTTTCATGCTTCCAGGGGCCCAAAACACAAGATTTATGGAATGGTTAAAAGTGCATGAAAATGGCCAATTTACTCACTCTGAGTTCTCAAAAAGGGTTTCTTCACCCCGGGAAGTTAATTAAATACCATTTGGAGGCATTTAATGTTCGAGCAAAAACGGCTGATTTTCGACAAAAGAGATAACACCCCCCCATTACGTCATGCTTCAGAAATGTGGAAAATGGTCCGTTTTCAAATGTTTTATTTTTGAACGTCAGTTCACATTTGTAGGTGGATCATCAGTGTTAGAGCTAAAATTAGCATGTTTAAAGTGATTTTCATGCTTCCAGGGGCTCGGGAAGTTAATTAAATACCATTTGGAGGCATTTAATGTTCGAGCAAAAACGGCTGATTTTCGACAAAAGAGATAACACCCCCCCATTACGTCATGCTTCAGAAATGTGGAAAATGGTCCGTTTTCAAATGTTTTATTTTTGAACGTCAGTTCACATTTGTAGGTGGATCATCAGTGTTAGAGCTAAAATTAGCATGTTTAAAGTGATTTTCATGCTTCCAGGGGCTCGGGAAGTTAATTAAATACCATTTGGAGGCATTTAATGTTCGAGCAAAAACGGCTGATTTTCGACAAAAGAGATAACACCCCCCCATTACGTCATGCTTCAGAAATGTGGAAAATGGTCCGTTTTCAAATGTTTTATTTTTGAACGTCAGTTCACATTTGTAGGTGGATCATCAGTGTTAGAGCTAAAATTAGCATGTTTAAAGTGATTTTCATGCTTCCAGGGGCTCGGGAAGTTAATTAAATACCATTTGGAGGCATTTAATGTTCGAGCAAAAACGGCTGATTTTCGACAAAAGAGATAACACCCCCCCATTACGTCATGCTTCAGAAATGTGGAAAATGGTCCGTTTTCAAATGTTTTATTTTTGAACGTCAGTTCACATTTGTAGGTGGATCATCAGTGTTAGAGCTAAAATTAGCATGTTTAAAGTGATTTTCATGCTTCCAGGGGCCCAAAACACAAGATTTATGGAATGGTTAAAAGTGCATGAAAATGGCCAATTTACTCACTCTGAGTTCTCAAAAAGGGTTTCTTCACCCCGGGAAGTTAATTAAATACCATTTGGAGGCATTTAATGTTCGAGCAAAAACGGCTGATTTTCGACAAAAGAGATAACACCCCCCCATTACGTCATGCTTCAGAAATGTGGAAAATGGTCAGTTTTCAAATGTTTTATTTTTGAACGTCAGTTCACATTTGTAGGTGGATCATCAGTGTTAGAGCTAAAATTAGCATGTTTAAAGTGATTTTCATGCTTCCAGGGGCCCAAAACACAAGATTTATGGAATGGTTAAAAGTGCATGAAAATGGCAATTTACTCACTCTGAGTTCTCAAAAAGGGTTTCTTCACCCCGGGAAGTTAATTAAATACCATTTGGAGGCATTTAATGTTCGAGCAAAAACGGCTGATTTTCGACAAAAGAGATAACACCCCCCCATTACGTCATGCTTCAGAAATGTGGAAAATGGTCCGTTTTCAAATGTTTTATTTTTGAACGTCAGTTCACATTTGTAGGTGGATCATCAGTGTTAGAGCTAAAATTAGCATGTTTAAAGTGATTTTCATGCTTCCAGGGGCTCGGGAAGTTAATTAAATACCATTTGGAGGCATTTAATGTTCGAGCAAAAACGGCTGATTTTCGACAAAAGAGATAACACCCCCCCATTACGTCATGCTTCAGAAATGTGGAAAATGGTCCGTTTTCAAATGTTTTATTTTTGAACGTCAGTTCACATTTGTAGGTGGATCATCAGTGTTAGAGCTAAAATTAGCATGTTTAAAGTGATTTTCATGCTTCCAGGGGCTCGGGAAGTTAATTAAATACCATTTGGAGGCATTTAATGTTCGAGCAAAAACGGCTGATTTTCGGACAAAAGAGATAACACCCCCCCATTACGTCATGCTTCAGAAATGTGGAAAATGGTCCGTTTTCAAATGTTTTATTTTTGAACGTCAGTTCACATTTGTAGGTGGATCATCAGTGTTAGAGCTAAAATTAGCATGTTTAAAGTGATTTTCATGCTTCCAGGGGCTCGGGAAGTTAATTAAATACCATTTGGAGGCATTTAATGTTCGAGCAAAAACGGCTGATTTTCGACAAAAGAGATAACACCCCCCCATTACTTCATGCTTCAGAAATGTGGAAAATGGTCCGTTTTCAAATGTTTTATTTTTGAACGTCAGTTCACATTTGTAGGTGGATCATCAGTGTTAGAGCTAAAATTAGCATGTTTAAAGTGATTTTCATGCTTCCAGGGGCTCGGGAAGTTAATTAAATACCATTTGGAGGCATTTAATGTTCGAGCAAAAACGGCTGATTTTCGACAAAAGAGATAACACCCCCCCATTACGTCATGCTTCAGAAATGTGGAAAATGGTCCGTTTTCAAAAGTTTTATTTTGAACGTCAGTTCACATTTGTAGGTGGATCATCAGTGTTAGAGCTAAAATTAGCATGTTTAAAGTGATTTTCATGCTTCCAGGGGCTCGGGAAGTTAATTAAATACCATTTGGAGGCATTTAATGTTCGAGCAAAAACGGCTGATTTTCGACAAAAGAGATAACACCCCCCCATTACGTCATGCTTCAGAATGTGGAAAATGGTCCGTTTTCAAATGTTTTATTTTTGAACGTCAGTTCACATTTGTAGGTGGATCATCAGTGTTAGAGCTAAAATTAGCATGTTTAAAGTGATTTTCATGCTTCCAGGGGCTCGGGAAGTTAATTAAATACCATTTGGAGGCATTTAATGTTCGAGCAAAAACGGCTGATTTTCGACAAAAGAGATAACACCCCCCCATTACGTCATGCTTCAGAAATGTGGAAAATGGTCCGTTTTCAAATGTTTTATTTTTGAACGTCAGTTCACATTTGTAGGTGGATCATCAGTGTTAGAGCTAAAATTAGCATGTTTAAAGTGATTTTCATGCTTCCAGGGGCCCAAAACACAAGATTTATGGAATGGTTAAAAGTGCATGAAAATGGCCAATTTACTCACTCTGAGTTCTCAAAAAGGGTTTCTTCACCCCGGGAAGTTAATTAAATACCATTTGGAGGCATTTAATGTTCGAGCAAAAACGGCTGATTTTCGACAAAAGAGATAACACCCCCCCATTACGTCATGCTTCAGAAATGTGGAAAATGGTCCGTTTTCAATGTTTTATTTTTGAACGTCAGTTCACATTTGTAGGTGGATCATCAGTGTTAGAGCTAAAATTAGCATGTTTAAAGTGATTTTCATGCTTCCAGGGGCTCGGGAAGTTAATTAAATACCATTTGGAGGCATTTAATGTCGAGCAAAAACGGCTGATTTTCGACAAAAGAGATACCACCCCCCCATTACGTCATGCTTCAGAATGTGGAAAATGGTCCGTTTTCAAATGTTTTATTTTTGAACGTCAGTTCACATTTGTAGGTGGATCATCAGTGTTAGAGCTAAAATTAGCATGTTTAAAGTGATTTTCATGCTTCCAGGGGCTCGGGAAGTTAATTAAATACCATTTGGAGGCATTTAATGTTCGAGCAAAAACGGCTGATTTTCGACAAAAGAGATAACACCCCCCCATTACGTCATGCTTCAGAAATGTGGAAAATGGTCCGTTTTCAAATGTTTTATTTTTGAACGTCAGTTCACATTTGTAGGTGGATCATCAGTGTTAGAGCTAAAATTAGCATGTTTAAAGTGATTTTCATGCTTCCAGGGGCTCGGGAAGTTAATTAAATACCATTTGGAGGCATTTAATGTTCGAGCAAAAACGGCTGATTTTCGACAAAAGAGATAACACCCCCCCATTACGTCATGCTTCAGAAATGTGGAAAATGGTCCGTTTTCAAATGTTTTATTTTTGAACGTCAGTTCACATTTGTAGGTGGATCATCAGTGTTAGAGCTAAAATTAGCATGTTTAAAGTGATTTTCATGCTTCCAGGGGCCCAAAACACAAGATTTATGGAATGGTTAAAAGTGCATGAAAATGGCCAATTTACTCACTCTGAGTTCTCAAAAGGGTTTCTTCACCCGGGAAGTTAATTAAATACCATTTGGAGGCATTTAATGTTCGAGCAAAAACGGCTGATTTTCGACAAAAGAGATAACACCCCCCATTACGTCATGCTTCAGAAATGTGGAAAATGGTCCGTTTTCAAATGTTTTATTTTTGAACGTCAGTTCACATTTGTAGGTGGATCATCAGTGTTAGAGCTAAAATTAGCATGTTTAAAGTGATTTTCATGCTTCCAGGGGCCCAAAACACAAGATTTATGGAATGGTTAAAAGTGCATGAAAATGGCCAATTTACTCACTCTGAGTTCTCAAAAGGTTTCTTCACCCCGGGAAGTTAATTAAATACCATTTGGAGGCATTTAATGTTCGAGCAAAAACGGCTGATTTTCGACAAAAGAGATAACACCCCCCCATTACGTCATGCTTCAGAAATGTGGAAAATGGTCCGTTTTCAAATGTTTTATTTTTGAACGTCAGTTCACATTTGTAGGTGGATCATCAGTGTTAGAGCTAAAATTAGCATGTTTAAAGTGATTTTCATGCTTCCAGGGGCTCGGGAAGTTAATTAAATACCATTTGGAGGCATTTAATGTTCGAGCAAAAACGGCTGATTTTCGACAAAAGAGATAACACCCCCCCATTACGTCATGCTTCAGAAATGTGGAAAATGGTCCGTTTTCAAATGTTTTATTTTTGAACGTCAGTTCACATTTGTAGGTGGATCATCAGTGTTAGAGCTAAAATTAGCATGTTTAAAGTGATTTTCATGCTTCCAGGGGCTCGGGAAGTTAATTAAATACCATTTGGAGGCATTTAATGTTCGAGCAAAAACGGCTGATTTTCGACAAAAGAGATAACACCCCCCCATTACGTCATGCTTCAGAAATGTGGAAAATGGTCCGTTTTCAAATGTTTTATTTTTGAACGTCAGTTCACATTTGTAGGTGGATCATCAGTGTTAGAGCTAAAATTAGCATGTTTAAAGTGATTTTCATGCTTCCAGGGGCTCGGGAAGTTAATTAAATACCATTTGGAGGCATTTAATGTTCGAGCAAAAACGGCTGATTTTCGACAAAAGAGATAACACCCCCCCATTACGTCATGCTTCAGAAATGTGGAAAATGGTCCGTTTTCAAATGTTTTATTTTTGAACGTCAGTTCACATTTGTAGGTGGATCATCAGTGTTAGAGCTAAAATTAGCATGTTTAAAGTGATTTTCATGCTTCCAGGGGCCCAAAACACAAGATTTATGGAATGGTTAAAAGTGCATGAAAATGGCCAATTTACTCACTCTGAATTCTCAAAAGGGTTTCTTCACCCCGGGAAGTTAATTAAATACCATTTGGAGGCATTTAATGTTCGAGCAAAAACGGCTGATTTTCGACAAAAGAGATAACACCCCCCCATTACGTCATGCTTCAGAAATGTGGAAAATGGTCCGTTTCAAATGTTTTATTTTTGAACGTCAGTTCACATTTGTAGGTGGATCATCAGTGTTAGAGCTAAAATTAGCATGTTTAAAGTGATTTTCATGCTTCCAGGGGCCCAAAACACAAGATTTATGGAATGGTTAAAAGTGCATGAAAATGGCCAATTTACTCACTCTGAGTTCTCAAAAAGGGTTTCTTCACCCCGGGAAGTTAATTAAATACCATTTGGAGGCATTTAATGTTCGAGCAAAAACGGCTGATTTTCGACAAAAGAGATAACACCCCCCCATTACGTCATGCTTCAGAAATGTGGAAAATGGTCTGTTTTCAAATGTTTTATTTTTGAACGTCAGTTCACATTTGTAGGTGGATCATCAGTGTTAGAGCTAAATTAGCATGTTTAAAGTGATTTTCATGCTTCCAGGGGCTCGGGAAGTTAATTAAATACCATTTGGAGGCATTTAATGTTCGAGCAAAAACGGCTGATTTTCGACAAAAGAGATAACACCCCCCCATTACGTCATGCTTCAGAAATGTGGAAAATGGTCCGTTTTCAAATGTTTTATTTTTGAACGTCAGTTCACATTTGTAGGTGGATCATCAGTGTTAGAGCTAAAATTAGCATGTTTAAAGTGATTTTCATGCTTCCAGGGGCCCAAAACACAAGATTTATGGAATGGTTAAAAGTGCATGAAAATGGCCAATTTACTCACTCTGAGTTCTCAAAAAGGGTTTCTTCACCCCGGGAAGTTAATTAAATACCATTTGGAGGCATTTAATGTTCGAGCAAAAACGGCTGATTTTCGACAAAAGAGATAACACCCCCCCATTACGTCATGCTTCAGAAATGTGGAAAATGGTCCGTTTTCAAATGTTTTATTTTTGAACGTCAGTTCACATTTGTAGGTGGATCATCAGTGTTAGAGCTAAAATTAGCATGTTTAAAGTGATTTTCATGCTTCCAGGGGCCCAAAACACAAGATTTATGGAATGGTTAAAAGTGCATGAAAATGGCCAATTTACTCACTCTGAGTTCTCAAAAAGGGTTTCTTCACCCCGGGAAGTTAATTAAATACCATTTGGAGGCATTTAATGTTCGAGCAAAAACGGCTGATTTTCGACAAAAGAGATAACACCCCCCATTACGTCATGCTTCAGAAATGTGGAAAATGGTCCGTTTTCAAATGTTTTATTTTTGAACGTCAGTTCACATTTGTAGGTGGATCATCAGTGTTAGAGCTAAAATTAGCATGTTTAAAGTGATTTTCATGCTTCCAGGGGCCCAAAACACAAGATTTATGGAATGGTTAAAAGTGCATGAAATTGGCAATTTACTCACTCTGAGTTCTCAAAAGGGTTTCTTCACCCCGGGAAGTTAATTAAATACCATTTGGAGGCATTTAATGTTCGAGCAAAAACGGCTGATTTTCGACAAAAGAGATAACACCCCCCCCATTACGTCATGCTTCAGAAATGTGGAAAATGGTCCGTTTTCAAATGTTTTATTTTTGAACGTCAGTTCACATTTGTAGGTGGATCATCAGTGTTAGAGCTAAAATTAGCATGTTTAAAGTGATTTTCATGCTTCCAGGGGCCCAAAACACAAGATTTATGGAATGGTTAAAAGTGCATGAAAATGGCCAATTTACTCACTCTGAGTTCTCAAAAAGGGTTTCTTCACCCGGGAAGTTAATTAAATACCATTTGGAGGCATTTAATGTTCGAGCAAAAACGGCTGATTTTCGACAAAAGAGATAACACCCCCCCCATTACGTCATGCTTCAGAAATGTGGAAAATGGTCCGTTTTCAAATGTTTTATTTTTGAACGTCAGTTCACATTTGTAGGTGGATCATCAGTGTTAGAGCTAAAATTAGCATGTTTAAAGTGATTTTCATGCTTCCAGGGCTCGGGAAGTTAATTAAATACCATTTTGGAGGCATTTAATGTTCGAGCAAAAACGGCTGATTTTCGACAAAAGAGATAACACCCCCCATTACGTCATGCTTCAGAAATGTGGAAAATGGTCCGTTTTCAATGTTTTATTTTTGAACGTCAGTTCACATTTGTAGGTGGATCATCAGTGTTAGAGCTAAAATTAGCATGTTTAAAGTGATTTTCATGCTTCCAGGGGCTCGGGAAGTGAATAAATACCATTTGGAGGCATTTAATGTTCGAGCAAAAACGGCTGATTTTCGACAAAAGAGATAACACCCCCCCATTACGTCATGCTTCAGAAATGTGGAAAATGGTCCGTTTTCAAATGTTTTATTTTTGAACGTCAGTTCACATTTTGTAGGTGGATCATCAGTGTTAGAGCTAAAATTAGCATGTTTAAAGTGATTTTCATGCTTCCAGGGGCTCGGAAGTTAATTAAATACCATTTGGAGGCATTTAATGTTCGAGCAAAAACGGCTGATTTTCGACAAAAGAGATAACACCCCCCCATTACGTCATGCTTCAGAAATGTGGAAAATGGTCCGTTTTCAAATGTTTTATTTTTGAACGTCAGTTCACATTTGTAGGTGGATCATCAGTGTTAGAGCTAAAATTAGCATGTTTAAAGTGATTTTCATGCTTCAGGGGCTCGGGAAGTTAATTAAATACCATTTGGAGGCATTTAATGTTCGAGCAAAAACGGCTGATTTTCGACAAAAGAGATAACACCCCCCCATTACGTCATGCTTCAGAAATGTGGAAAATGGTCCGTTTTCAAATGTTTTATTTTTTGAACGTCAGTTCACATTTGTAGGTGGATCATCAGTGTTAGAGCTAAAATTAGCATGTTTAAAGTGATTTTCATGCTTCCAGGGGCTCGGGAAGTTAATTAAATACCATTTGGAGGCATTTAATGTTCGAGCAAAAACGGCTGATTTTCGACAAAAGAGATAACACCCCCCCATTACGTCATGCTTCAGAAATGTGGAAAATGGTCCGTTTTCAAATGTTTTATTTTTGAACGTCAGTTCACATTTGTAGGTGGATCATCAGTGTTAGAGCTAAAATTAGCATGTTTAAAGTGATTTTCATGCTTCCAGGGGCTCGGGAAGTTAATTAAATACCATTTGGAGGCATTTAATGTTCGAGCAAAAACGGCTGATTTTCGACAAAAGAGATAACACCCCCCCATTACGTCATGCTTCAGAAATGTGGAAAATGGTCCGTTTTCAAATGTTTTATTTTTGAACGTCAGTTCACATTTGTAGGTGGATCATCAGTGTTAGAGCTAAAATTAGCATGTTTTAAAGTGATTTTCATGCTTCCAGGGGCTCGGGAAGTTAATTAAATACCATTTGGAGGCATTTAATGTTCGAGCAAAAACGGCTGATTTTCGACAAAAGAGATAACACCCCCCCATTACGTCATGCTTCAGAAATGTGGAAAATGGTCCGTTTTCAAATGTTTTATTTTTGAACGTCAGTTCACATTTGTAGGTGGATCATCAGTGTTAGAGCTAAAATTAGCATGTTTAAAGTGATTTTCATGCTTCCAGGGGCTCGGGAAGTTAATTAAATACCATTTGGAGGCATTTAATGTTCGATCAAAACGGCTGATTTTCGACAAAAGAGATAACACCCCCCCCATTACGTCATGCTTCAGAAATGTGGAAAATGGTCCGTTTTCAATGTTTTATTTTTGAACGTCAGTTCACATTG
>NW_028251867.1:0-40408 GCF_964263255.1 Lissotriton vulgaris | reverse complement strand
TATATATATATATATATATATATATATATATATATATATATATATATACATATATATTACCTACTGGCTATCGCCAGTAGGTATATATAGTTAGAATTTTTTCTCTATGGGACTTTTGAAAATTCTATGTCTAATAACTTTGGCGTTTGTGGACGGAATCGGCTGAAATTTTCAGGAAAATGGCACATTTTGATTCTGAGCAGCCCCTGAAAATTTAGGGGGGTTTCGTCAAGGGGGGGCTGAGAAAAAAGGGGGTCCCAAAACGCGTTTTTCCCATTCATTTTTCCATAGGGCGGTTGGACTCACTTTTAGCTCGAACGGCTGAATGGATTTGCACGAAACTTGGCAAAATTGTAGGGACTGTTAGCCCGATGTGCCTTTGCTAGGTCTCAATATATGTGCTCCAGTAGTTTTTGAGAAATTAACGTTCAAACCAAGATATATATCTGTAACAGCGCTCTGGGCAGCGATCCGGTCCGCTTACTTTTCGCTTATCGGAACTTTGCGCGCAGAAAGCTGATTGGCTCTCCGGTGTCTGTCAACATTCTAAACAGTCCGGAGCGGACGCCATCTTGTCTCTCGGTAGGATCGAGAGAGAAGAAGAGGTGGAAAACGAAAGGGGAATTTAATGAAAGGGGGCAAGGTATCCCCCTCTTGACCCCCTAGGAATGTTGTTGGGGTTATTAAAGGGTCCCGTGGGGAAAATAAAAAAAAAATGATTTTTCACGGTAGAAGCGCGGCCGCGAACTGGTAGCGAAACGGGAATTCGCCATTTTGTGCTTCGTTAATTAAATTACTAGTTATAAGTGGGTGCGGGAGACGTATCCTAATCCCCTATGTTTCCTGAGGGTGGCTGAGGAGGCTGATATATGTTGATACATCTCTTCCAGCGGCTGTGCGTGAGCTTTTTTTTTTTTTTGCTGCGTGACAGTCCGGAGCGGCCGCCATCTTGTCTCTCGGTAGGATCGAGAGAGAAGAAAAGGTGAAAAACTAAGGGGGAATTTAATGAAAGGGGGCAAGGTATCCCCCTCTTGACCCCCTAGGAATGTTGTTGGGGTTATTAAAGGGTCCCGTGGGGAAAATAAAAAAAAATGATTTTTCACGGTAGAAGCGCTTCACGGGCCGCGAACTGGGCCGCAAACTGGTAGCGAAACGGGAATTCGCCATTTTGTGCTTCGTTAATTAAAGTACTAGGTATAAGGGGGTGCGGGAGACGTATCCTAATCCCCTATGTTTCCTGAGGGTGGCTGAGGAGGCTGATATATGTTGATACATCTCTTCCAGCGGCTGCGCCATCTTGCCTTTTTTCGAATGCCACAATTTTGTCGTGCACGGCAGCCATTTTAGATGCCAGGCTGGTCCCAGGCTATCACCTAACCCTGCGGATGTAGTTTATGGCCCCAGCTGTAGAGAATTCAGACATGCCAATCCTCCTGATTCAGGCGTGTGAGTACTGATTTCAGTGCTAGTCTCCCGCCTCCCGATTTCTGCAAGCAAAAACCCGGGGGCATATTACGAACAACTAGCGATAATTTTTGTCTCTAACTTGTTTAGAGACAAAAATTATCGCCGCACATCGGCGATTTTTATCGCAGATAAACCTTGCTATTATCGCAGAAAAGTCAGCGATATTCATGTATTATCGATCTAATGCTCTTAGCCATGTTATCCACCTCCCATTGGATAACATGGCTAAGAACTGCTCAGGGCAGGTGAAAAGTCAGCGATATTCATGTATTATCGATCTAATGCTCTTAGCCATGTTATCCACCTCCCATTGGATAACATGGCTAAGAACTGCTCAGGGCAGGTGTTAGATTTTGGAGATATTCGCGCTTAGCGCGAATATCTCCAAAAGTTGGTAATAGAAGGTAGCGATGTTAGGGACTGTTTCCAGTCGCTAACATCTTGGCACGCCACTTTGCATGTCATTAGTGATAAGTATCACTGACATGCAAAGCGGGGCCCAAGATGGTCGCTATCTCCTTTTAGCTGTCACTAACTGGTGTTAGCGACAGCTTGGTAATAGGGAAATAATTTTATCTCCGCTTTCATGGCTTTTAAAGCCAAAAAAGCGGAGATAAACCCCCTTGATAATATGCCCCACGATTCCTTGGGGGTTTCAGCTGACAGGGCTTGGTATTGTGTTACATGGTAATTTTTCCATGAAACGTCAGAGGGTCGATGCAGGGGTTCTAGAAGAGGTGATAAACCATTTAAGCCTCATGAACAAGCGCATGGTCTTTTAAAGATTTGTGAAGTACTCGGGGCGGCGGTGTGTGTGTGCCCTCTTTCAGGAGCGGGCGGGGGGGCACTGCCAGCAACTTGCCAGGTCAGGTAGTGTTCAACACGTGCATCACCCTTTCTCTGCCTGCTATTGCGCTCCATGCTTCGGAAAGGTAAGAAAAAGAAAGTGCATTTGAGTTTGAAATGTCCGATCCTGCAGCAGCACACTTCCAAAGCCCACACATGACAATAACCCGATTCAAGGCCCCATTCACCCGTTTTAAAAAAAATAGATAACACTCCAACAAAGTAAGGTTATAAAACTTTATTAACAACTAACTTTAACGAACGGAACAAAAACTAAAAACATTTAAACATTTCTCAACACAAAAAGCAACAATGGTTAGAAGCTGTCTTTTGTGCGAATAGTCCCAAGGCAGCACAACGTGCAGAGTTCTGGACGGCACCCAGGTGATGTCGCCTGGGTGCCGCACTGGTTTAGGGATCCTACAATGCTGCTCCGAAAATTGGCGTGGGGCGTCCCGGGTGGGGCGGGGGGAGGCCTCGTCAGTAGCGGTCTGTTGTGCGAATAGTCCCAAGGCAGCACAACGTGCAGAGTTCTGGACGGCACCCAGGTGATGTCGCCTGGGTGCCGCACTGGTTTAGGGATCCTACAATGCAGCACAGAAAAACAGCGTGGGGCGTCCCGGGTGGTGCGGGGGGAGGCCTCGTCAGTAGCGGTCTGTGTCCAGTGTCACATGGCTGACACAACATGTACGACAGGCACCCAGGTGATGTCCAGTAAACTGCCGCACTGGTTTTGGTATCCTACAATGCTGCTCCGAAAATTGGCGTGCGGCGGCCCGGGGGGGGGGGGGGGGCGTAGGGGAGCCGGCGTGAACGGGCCTCCCCAGGTGGCGGCCATCTAGCTGAGTTGCGCTCGCTCTTGCGGCCACAGCGTCTCGCTCACCATGTTGTTGAGTTGCTCCCACTCTTGCAGTGCAGCGATAGGCGGCTGCCACATGGCTCTTAAAATGGCGGACAGCTCCTCGGTTTTAGGCCTGGTCCACTGAAATGGTCCTGGGACACTTTGGAACTCGGACGCTTGCCTGCTAGGGCTTGGGCTCCATTCTCGAAAAGCGTCCCCTCAGCCGTGAAGATTGTATAAAAGTCTTGGGGGCCCCCGACTCCCGCAGGCTTCCGGTGGGGAGCGGCTGCCATGATTGCTCGCGGAATGACCACGACGGAGCCACGAGATGGTGGTGCTCTCATGCTGACGCCAGCTTCAGTCTGAATGATCCAGAAACAAGGTGGGGCTTTCATCGTTTGGGAAAAAAAAATGTTCTAAACCAATGAAAAGTGTTATTTTTAGGTCATATGACCAAGCCTTCCATCTTTAGGAAACCAAAAGTAAAATGAACCAATGAAAAGTTTTATAAACAAGTCACATGACCTGTTATGCGGCATAGGGCTACAAAAAGCGTAGAAAATCCGTTGGCACGTGAGGCGGCGTCAGTAGCGGACCGATGTGCGAATAGGCCGAAGGCAGCACAACGCGCCGAGATCCGGATGGCACCGAGGTGGTGTCCAGCAAATTGCCGCACTGGTGTGGCCATCCTACAATGCTGCGCCGAAAGACGGCGTGTCCAGCTGAGTTGCGGTCACTGTTGCGGTACAGTGACTCGAACGCGCCGAGATCCGGATGGCACCGAGGTGGTGTCCAGCAAATTGCCGCACTGGTGTGGCCATCCTACAATGCTGCGCCGAAAGACGGCGTGTCCAGCTGAATTGCGGTCACTGTTGCGGTACAGTGACTCGAACGCGCCGAGATCCGGATGGCACCGAGGTGGTGTCCAGCAAATTGCCGCACTGGTGTGGCCATCCTACAATGCTGCGCCGAAAGACGGCGTGTCCAGCTGAGTTTCGGTCACTGTTGCGGTACAGTGAGTCGAACGCGCCGCGATCTGGATGGCCCAGATGTTGTGTCCAGCAAGTTGCCACACTGGTGTGGCCATCCTACAATGCTGCGCCAAAAGTCGGCGTGGGGTGCCCCGTTGGCTTATGAGGTGATGTCAGTAGTGGACCGATGTGTGAATAGGTCGGAACCAGCACAAGGCGCCAAGATCCGAATGGCAAGTCCTGGATGTTGAGTGCCTCAGTTGAGAGTTCTGAGCAGTGCTTGTAAGACTATCTGAAGTTTATTATAAGAATCAGAGTAAGTTGAAGACTGTCTGAAGCTTATTTGCACCTGCTGCAGCTTCACTAGGTCCGGCGGAACTTTTTGCCTTTTCCTTTCTGCTTTTTTTCCTACAATGCGTTTCATCTGAAGACACGACCAGGTCCCTGAATGTGTGCAGGGGGACGCTATTGATTGAATGAAAATGGCGGCTTGACACAAAGCTGATTCAAGCGTTACTGTTGGTGCTATACAGACAAAAATTGGTTTTCAGTTTGTACATTCTTCAGGTTTTTTTTTTCCATCCAAGTCTGATTGAGAGTTTGTAGAAAAATGGCTTCAGATTTTCCACATACTACTCTTCAACATTCTTCCTAAATGTAACAATATGAAACTCACTAGGAGAACGGCTGTTTCTGTTTCCTTTCAAAATGCTGCCAACAATATTTTCTGAATGGAAGACACCATCTTGTAGAATAAAGGGCCGAAAGGGGTTCTGGTCTGGCCGATGGTTGGTGGAGACATTTTGACTATATCTTGGACCTGCCCGGCCTCGCCCAAAATGGCGCCGGTATAAATGGGACTCGTAACTCCTTGCCCGCAAATGTATATCTAGAAAATGTTATTGTAAGTGGCCCTGTCGTATTTTAATTACAAAATGTACGTCCACCGATTCCGCAACTGTTAGACACCTTTGTTCTTGTCACCTAATGGCCCGCTCGTTACGTTCTTCTACAATGTAAATGTCTCCTCATCATATACGATTTCAGTTTGCTCCGTGGCCGGCCCACGTGGTTATAGGCCCGTATTTGTATACTGACATTTTCACAATAAAGGTTTTTAAAACAAAACACGGTAGTAGTATTTACATTTGTAAAGTTTTTACTTTTAGTGACTGTTTTCGAATCAGTAAAAGGCAAGTGAAATAAAGCAGTCCAATTACACGACGGATAAAAGGTATAATATGTAGGAACGCAGTAAAGATAAATGGTCAAGGGCAGTTGTGTTTTTCATGTCTGCAACATAAAGTGATCGATAAGAATCTGATAATCAGGCGTATCGGCGACTAAGACAGCAGGCCGAGTCTCTTTTACTCAACGGCTCCGTCATGGAACGAAGAAACGCCCTTTTTCTCGAAAAAGGAATATATTTTACTTGCAGGACAGTTGTAAATTTTCCGGGAAAGTACATTAGCCTGGAATATTATAACATGTGTTTGAAAAAAAAATAATGTTCGAAAACAATAAAAAGCGTAATTTTTAGGTCATATGACCAAGCTTTTCATCATTAAAATAACAAAAGTAAAATGAACCAATGAAAAGTTTTATTAACAAGTCACATGACCTGTTATGCTTACGTTACGCGCTGCGCGCCGCACCCCGGATCACTTCCGGGTGCGCTAACGCGGCGTGTCATATAACGTATTACGCGACAACGTAGGTCAAGAATATAGTCTAAATGTCTCCACCAACCAGCGTTCAGAACACAACCCCTTTCAGCAGTCCAAAAAGTTCTGTTAAATGACAACAGAGGGGACAGGCAACAAGAACCATCAGTCAAAGAGGGGAGGGCAAGTTCTTCTCTTCCGGGTCATGTTGGGGCGCTACCGGAACTGATCGAATTGGTAGTCTATAGTGTTTCTGGATGTTTCAGACTAAAGCTGGCGTCAGCATGAGACCACTACCATCTCGTAGCTCCGTCGTGGCCATTCCACGAGCAATCATGGCAGCCGCTCTCCACCAGAAGCCTGCGGGAGTCGGAGGCCCCCAAGACTTTTGTAGAATCTTCACGGCTGAGGGGACGCTTTTCGAGAATGGGACCCAAGCCCTAGCAGACAAGCGTCCGAGTTCCAAGGTGTCCCAGGGCCATTTTAGTGGACCAGGCCCAAAACCGAAGAGCCGGCCGCCATTTTGAGAGTCCTGTGGCAGCCGCCTATCGCTGCAGCGCAAGAGCGGGCGCATCTCAACTACATGGTGAGCGAGACGCTGTAGTCGCAAGAGCGGGCGGTAAACAGCTGAATGGCGGAAGAGGCACAGTGTAGCAAAAGCGGGCGGAATGGCAACTAAAACGATAAAGGGGCGCCCCACTACAGCTTGTCTTCAGGTCAAACGGATTGTGGGACAAGGTCCAGAATTGAAGAGTCATCAAAAGGCAAAAAGTTCCGCCGGACCCCGGGAGCCGGCCGCCTATGTCGGGGGCGATCTCAGGCTACACCAGTGCTATAAGACTTGGGGAGGGTGTCGGAGCCAAGCGTCTTCTCCGAGTCCATGGCCATCACACCGCCCCTGAGGGGCCTCCGTCAAGCTGTTTAGGAAGGTAACATATCACATTGTTTTCTAATGCAGTCAGGTCCACAAACGACACTCACTTACTTTGAGAATAGTGAAGCTGCAGTAGGTGGAAATAAGCTTCAGACAGTGTTACAAGCACTGCTCAGAACTCTTAACTATGGCACCCAACATCCAGAACTTATGCTATTTGAGAATGGTAGTGACATCGAAGCATCTCAGGGACCAAAACCATTAACGTACTTTCACGTATGAAAATCTTACTTGGGGAGGGGGCAGGAGCGAAGCGCCCCCTCCCAGTCAGCGCCACCACACCGTATGTTGAAAATCTGAAGCCATCGTTCTACAAAGTCAACCAAACTTGGATTGAAAAATCTAGAAAAATGTACAAACTGAAAACCAGTTTTGGTCTGCATAGCATCAGTAGCAACGCTTGAGTCAGCTTTGTGTCAAGCCGCCATTTTGATTCAACAAAGCACAGGCATTGAAAAAGGCTGAAATTCAGAACTCTAAACTATGGCACCCAACATCCAGGAGCTTGCCATCCGGATCTTGGAGCCTTGTGCTGTTTTCGATCTATTCACACATCGGTCCACTACTGACATCATCTTATAAACCAACGTTATGTAAATAGTTTTTTAATAAAATGTTTTACCCTGTTTCTTTGCTGGTGTGTTGTCTATATTTTTAATATTTGCATAGGGTTTGTCGTTATTTTGTGCGGGATGGGTGATGGAGCCGAGCTGTCTTGCAGCCCTCATGGTGTGGAGCTCAGTTCATCTCACTATTTTCGTATTTCTCATGAAGGGTTGTTCCTAATATTTCTATTTTAGCGAGGTCAAAAAGAGATCCAATTAGTGGCCTACTGATTTTGCTCGATTACTTTTATTTTTTTACACGATTTTTCACTATCTGCAAAGACTAAACAGAGTATTGCGACTTTGTGCTTGTTTGTAAATAGAGAATGATCCAAAGAGAACCAATTCTAAAACAGTAAATGCTTGGACAACAATCAATCAAATGGAGAGACAAGCAGGCACGACGGATTACAACGGGGGTAAAGGCCTGCGTTAACTACCCTTCAGTATCTGCAAAGAGAGAGTACTACTAAGACAAAAGAGGGGAGGGGGGGGGTGCAGCGTTCAAAGCACATCAGCGTGCATAAATACGAAAATGTTTTTATCTATCACGTACTTGACATTTTAAAGCTTTTCATATTTGCTATTAAAAAAACAATGAAATTCACAGAAAAAACCATAGGTTATAGTGGATATATAGTTAGGAATTTGCATTTAGAAAACCTTGAAAATTCAATGAAAAAACCATTGGTTTTAGGCCATATATAGTTAGGAATTAGCATTTACAAAACCTTATTTTACTCGCATAAAACCATTGAAATTCCATATATAGTTAGAAGCGCTAACTATATATCGCGCACCCGCAATCCACTGCTGATGATGTCACATATTACATCATTCATGACATGGTCAGTGACATCACTGATGACATCACTGATGACATCTCAAATGACATCACTGATGACAACTCAAATGACATCACTGATGACATCTCAAATGACATCACTGATGACATCACTGATGACAACTCAAATGACATCACTGATGATATCTCATTTGTCATCACTGATCACATCACTCATGTGATAATACAATGAAACTCTTCAGACTCTAATATAACCTTACATACACTCAGTATAAACAGACACTCACAGACTGTCACTCATCCATGGAGTTACTCACACACCTAGTCAGTCATGCAAAGAATCAATCACACCTCCATTTCCTCAACTATAAAGTTATACACATCTTACTTATTGAAACATATAATAACACATATTTATTCTCTTATATAATCCCTGATACAAGCTCACAGTGATCGATACAGCCACTCACACATTCACTGGCTCTTATGTTCAGTTATTTATATATCTCAACTCTCACATGTATTGTGTTTTACATACGTACTTACTTGCACATGTAGCAATGAGAAATCCATTCACTCACCAACACACCCATGCATAGTCAACCGCCCATATAGCTATTTCCACATGCACTCTTGAACTCATACTCCTAGTGAATCAACTGCTTACACATCTATGCACAGAGTCACGCACCTCCCAGCCACCCACACACACACTCAGCCTCCCATTCAAATACTTGGGCAACCAATCAATAACCCATATGGCCACTCTTATAGCTACTGATCAACACATGCAGCAGCTTACACAACAACAAACATACTGATGCACAAATTAAGACAGTTTAGTCACTAACCCATGCACTCAGTGAGACACATTTAATCACTCACTCATACAGTCAGTCATGCACCTACTAAATTCTTCATCCAGACACTTATACATCCACTCATTCTTCAATATGTGAAACATATTTAAACTTTACAGACACATACAATCACTGGATGTTGTGATCAGTGATGTCATCAGTGATGTCATTTGAGATGTCATCAGTGATGTCATCAGTGATGTCACTGACCATGTCATGAATGATGTAATATGTGACATCATCAGCAGTGGATTGCGGGTGCGCGATATATAGTTAGCGCTTCTAACTATATATGGAATTTCAATGGTTTTATGCGAGTAAAATAAGGTTTTGTAAATGCTAATTCCTAACTATATATGGCCTAAAACCAATGGTTTTTTCATTGAATTTTCAAGGTTTTCTAAATGCAAATTCCTAACTATATATCCACTATAACCTATGGTTTTTTCTGTGAATATATATATATATATATATATATATATATATATATATATATATATATATATATATATATATATATATATATATATATATCCAGTCTTGCCAAACTTGTACATTTTGAAGAAGGCGCTGACCAATACATATATATATATATTCACTGAAAAAAACATAGGTTATAGACCATATTTAGTTAGGGATTAGCATTTGCAAAACCTTATTTTACTCACACAAAACCATTGAAATTCGCATATATAGTTAGTTGCACTAACTATATATCGCGCACCCGCAATCCACTGCTGATCATGTCACATATTACATCATTCATGACATGGTCAGTGACATCACTGATGACATCACTGATGACATCTCTAATGACATCACTGATGACATCACTGTTAACAACTCAAATGACATTACTGATCACATCATTGATGACATCATTCATGTGATAATACGATGAACCTCTTCGGACTCTAATATAACCGTAGATACACTCAGTGTAAACAGACACTCACAGACTGTCACTCATCCATGGAGTTACTCACACACCTAGTCAGTCATGCAAAGAATCAATCACACCTCCATTTCCTCAACTATACAGTTATACACACCTTACTTATTCAAACATATACTAACACATATTTACTCTCTTATACAATCCCTGATACAAGTTCACAATGATCCATACAGCCACTCACACATCCACTGGCTCTTATGCACCAATTTTTATATATGTCAACTCTCACATGTACTGTGTTTTACATATGTACTTACTTTGACATGTAGCACTGAGATATCCATTCACTCACCAATACACTCATGCACACAGTCAACCGCCCATACAGCTGTTTCCACATGCACTTTTGAACCCATACATCTAGTGAATCAACTGCTCACACATCTATGCACAGAGTCGTACACCTCCCAGCCACCCTCACACACACTCAGTCTCCCATACAAATACTTGGGCAACCAATCAATAACCCATATAGTTACTCATATAGCTACTGATCAACACATGCAGCAGTTTACAGAACAACAGACATAATAATGCACAAATTAAGACAGTTTAGTCACTAACCCATGCACTCAGTGAGACACATTTAATCACTCACTCATACAGTCAGTCATGCACCTACTAAATCTTTTATCCAGACACTTATACATCCACTCATTCTTCAATATGTAAGACATATTTTAACTTTACAGAAACATACAGTCACTGGATGTTGTCATCAGTGATGTCATCAGTGATGTCATTTGAGATGTCATCAGTGATGTCATCAGTGATGTCACTGACCATGTCATGAATGATGTAATATGTGACATGATCAGCAGTGGATTGCGGGTGCGCGATATATAGTTAGTGCAACTAACTATATATGCGAATTTCAATGATTTTGTGCGAGTAAAATAAGGTTTTGTAAATGCTAATCCCTAACTATATATGGTCTATAACCTATGGTTTTTTTCAGTGAATTTTCAAGGTTTTGTAAATGTTAATCCCTAACTATATATGGTCTATAACCTATGGTTTTTTCAGTGAATTTCAATGGTTATTTAATAGCAAATATCAAAAGCTGTAAAATGTATTCTTATTCTAATTGAAAAATATATTTTATATTTTTGTACTATATATTTTTTAACATTTTTTTTTAAATTATTTTTTTTGTTTCGCTGCCGGTCAGCGAACCGGGCAGCTTCCCGTTAGCTTCATTTTGTTCCGCGATCCGGTAAACATTCCGTTAGCGCAACTACCGAGTTAGAAATCAACATTGTGACGCGTCGCGTAAGCGCGATGTATCACGTTACCGCGTAATGCGTCTTATGACGCGCCGCGTTAGCGCACCCAGAAGCGCTCCTGAACGCGAATCGAGGCGCGAAGCGCAGCGCCCCGGAAGCGATCCGGGGCGCGGCGCGGAGCGCGTAACGTAAGCATAACTGCTCATGTGACTTGTTTATAAAACTTTTCATTGGTTCATTTTACTTTTGGTTTCCTAATGATGGAAGGCTTGGTCATATGACCTAAAAATAACACTTTTCATTGGTTTACAACATTTTTTTTTCCCAAATAATGAAAGCCCCACCTTTTTTTTTCTCACTCTGACTTGCAAAGCAAAGGACCCAGATGCATTTACAGTTTATCACTAACAATGTTCCAGGCTAATGTATTTTCCCGGGAAATTTACAACTGTCCTGCAAGTAAAATATTCCTATTTCGAGAAAAAGGGCGTTTCTTCGTCCCAAGAGGGAGCCGTTGAGCAAAAGAGGCTCGGCCTGCTGTCTTAGTCGCTGATAGGCCTGAATATCGGATTCTTGTCCATCACTATATGTTGCAGGAGTGGAAAACACAACAGCGATTGACCATTTATCTTTACAGCATTCCTGCGTATTATACCTTTTAACCGTCATGTAATCAGGCTGCTTTATTTCACTTGCCTTTTACTGATTCGAAAACAGTGGCTATTATTCAAAACTTTACCAATCTAGGTACTACTACCATGTTTTGTTTTAAAAACCTTTATTGTGAAAATGTCAGTATACAAATAAGGGCCTATAACCACGTGGGCCTGCCACGGAGCAAACTGTAATCGTATATGATGAGGGGACATTTACACTGTAGAAGAACGTAACGGGTGGGCCATTAGGTTGCAAGAACTAAGGTGTCTAACAGTTGCGGAATCGGTGGACGTAAATTATATAATTAAAGTACGACAGGGCCAGTTACAATAAAATTATCTAGATATACATTTGCGGGCAAGTACCATAGGTGACGTTAATTCGAACTTTCAATAGTACAGTAATCAATAACACATCAGAACTTAATATCAATAGGGATGTCCAAATGTTCAATCAGTACTCGTCCCCGCCCGCCATGTGCTTCAAAACTGCATACGTATCTCGTGATATCAAGGCTGGGCAACCAGTACACAACAAGGAGTTGCGAGTCCCATTTATACCGGCACCATTTTGAGCGAGGCCGGGCAGGTCCAGGATATAGTCAAAATGTCTCCACCAACCAGCGGTCGGACCAGAACCCCTTTCGGCAGTCAAAAAAGGTTCTGTTAAATGACAACAGAAGAGATAGGCAACAAGAAAAATCAGTCAAAAGAGGGGAGGGCAAGTTCTTCCCTACCGGGTCACGTTGGGGCTCCATCGGAACTGATCGAATTGGTAGTCTACAGTGTTTCTGGATGTTTCAGCCTGAAGCTGGCATCAGCATGAGAGCACCACCATCTTGTGGCTCCGTCGTGGCCCTTCCCCAAGCAATCATGGCAGCCGCTCCCCACCGGAAGCCTGCGGGAGTCGGGGGCCCCGGTGACTTTTGTAGAATCTTCAAGGCTGAGGGAACGCTTTCGGGAATGTGGCCCATGCCCTAGCAGGCAAGCGTCCGAGTTCCAAGGTGTCCCAGGGCCATTTTAGTGGACCAGGCCCAAATCCGAAGAGCCGGCCGCCATTTTGAGAGTCCTGTGGCAGCCGCCTATCGCTGCACCGCAAGAGTGGGCGCAATTCAGCTGGATGGTGGGCGAGACGCTGTAGCCGCAAGAGCGGGCGCAACTCAGGTGGATGGCGGGTGAGGCACTGTGCCGCAAGAGCGGGCGCAACTCAGCTGGATGGCGGATAAGGCACTGTGCCGCAAGAGCGGGCGCAACTCAGCTGGATGGCGGATAAGGCACTGTGCTGCAAGAGCTGGCGCAACTCAGCTGGATGGCGAGTGAAACGCCAAGGGGCTCCCCACTGCAGCTGAGGAGCCTCCACCTGGGGAGGAGGGGGGAGGCCCGTTCGCGCCCCCTCCCCCCCCAGGGCGCCCCACGCCGTCTTTCGGCGCAGCATTGTAGGATGGCCAGACCAGTGCGGCAACTTGCTGGACACCACCTCGGTACCGTCCGGATCTCGGCGCGTTGTGCTGCCTTCGGCCTATTCGCACAACGGTCCACTACTGACGCCGCCTCACAGGCCGACGGATTTTGTAGGCTTTTTATAGCCCAAAGCCGCATAACAGGTCATGTGACTTGTTTATAAAACTTTTCATTGGTTCATTTTACTTTTGGTTTCCTAATGATGGAAGTCTTGGTCATATGACCTAAAAATAACACTTTTCATTGGTTTAGAACATTTTTTTTTCCCAAATGATGAAAGCCCCACCTTTTTTTTTCTCACTCTGACTTGTAAAGCAAAGGACCCAGATGCATTTACAGTTTATCACTAACAATGTTCCAGGCTAATGTATTTGCCCGGGAAATTTACAACTGTCCTGCAAGTAAAATATTCCTATTTCGAGAAAAAGGGCGTTTCTTCGTCCCATGAGGGAGCCGTTGAGCAAAAGAGGCTCGGCCTGCTGTCTTAGTCGCTGATAGGCCTGAATATCGGATTCTTATCGATCACTTTATGTTGCAGGAGTGGAAAACACAACAGCCCTTGACCATTTATCTTTACAGGATTCCTGCGTATTATACCTTTTAACCGTCATGTAATCGGGCTGCTTTATATCACTTGCCTTTTACTGATTCGAAAACAGTGGCTATTATTCAAAACTTTACCAATCTAGGTACTACTACCATGTCTTGTTTTAAAAACCTTTATTGTGAAAATGTCACGGGCCTATAACCACGTGGGCCGGCCACGGAGCAAACTGGAATCGTATATGATGAGGAGACATTTACACTGTAGAAGAACGTAACGGGCGGGCCATTGGGTTGCAAGAACTAAGGTGTCTAACAGTTGCGGAATTGGTGGACGTAAATTTTATAATTAAAGTACGACAGGGCCAGTTACAATAAAATTATCTAGATATACATTTGCGGGCAAGTACCATGGGTGACGTTAATTCGAACTTTCAATAGTACAGTAATCAATAACACATCAGAACTTAATATCAATAGGGATGTCCAAATGTTCAATCAGTACTCGTCCCCGCCCGCCATGTGCTTCAAAACTGCATACGTATCTCGTGATATCAAGGCTGGGCAACCAGTACACAACAAGGAGTTGCGAGTCCCATTTATACCGGCGCCATTTTGTGCGAGGCCCGGCAGGTCCAGGATATAGTCAAAATGTCTCCACCAACCAGTGGTCGGACCAGAACCCCTTTCGGCAGTCAAAAATGGTTCCGTTATATGACAACAGAAGAGATAGGCAACAAGAACCATCAGTCAAAAGAGGGGAGGGCAAGTTATTCCCTACCGGGTCACGTTGGGGCTCCACCGGAACTGATAGAATTGGTAGTCTACAGTGTTTCTGGATGTTTCAGACTGAAGCTGGCGTCAGCATGAGAGCACCACCATCTCGTGGCTCCGTCGTGGCCATTCCGCAAGCAATCATGGCAGCCGCTCCCCAACCGGAAGCCTGCGGGGGTCGGGGGCCCCGGTGACTTTTGTAGAATCTTCAAGGCTGAGGGGACGCTTTCGGGAATGGGGCCCATGCCCTAGCAGGCAAGCGTCCGAGTTCCAAGGTGTCCCAGGGCCATTTTAGTGGACCAGGCCCAAATCCGAAGAGCCGGCCGCCATTTTGAGAGTCCTGTGGAAGCCGCCTATCGCTGCACCGCAAGAGTGGGCACAATTCAGCTGGATGGTGGGCGAGACGCTGTAGCCGCAAGAGCGGGCGCAACTCAGCTGGATGGCGGGTGAGGCACTGTGCCGCAAGAGCGGGCGCAACTCAGCTGGATTGCGGATAAGGCACTGTGCCGCAAGAGCGGGCGCATCTCAGCTGGATGGCGAGTGAAACGCCAAGGGGCACCCCACTGCAGCTGAGGAGCCTCCCCCCCTGGGGCGCCCCACGCCGTTTTTCGACGCAGCATTGTAGGATGGCCAGACCAGTGCGGCAACTTGCTGGACACCACCTCGGTACCGTCTGGATCTCGGCAGGTTGTGCTGCCTTTGGCCTATTCGCACAACGGTCCGCTACTGACGCCGCCTCACAGGCCGACGGATTTTGTAGGCTTTTTATAGCCCAAAAGCCAACTAAAAGACAGGCCAAAGCAGCCCATTGTTGCTACTCCGGGGAGGGAGGGGCAGGGACAGTGTCAAGCGGACGGTGAATGCTTTGAGATGGATGTTGCAGCAGGCTGCCATGTAAATAGTTGTTTAAATGGTTTTTTTTTTAACGTGTTTACTTTGTTGGAGCGTTGTATATATTTATAAGTTATTAAAGTGTTATAATCCTACTACTTTGTTGGAGTGATATATATTTGTAATGTGGCAACGAGCACAAAGATGTTACTGTATAACCAGAAAAAGACATAGTCCAATTGTGCGTGATCTAGTCCAATCTGGTGACGCCGATAGAGGGTATCAGCAGACTTTCATTTGTATAGGGTTTGTCGGTTATTGGGCAGGGCGGGTGGTAGGGCAGGCATGCTTAGACAGCGAGGGATCCCTGGAATATTCTGCTTCAGGCTCGGTCCCACACACCCTTACAGTGAGAATCCCCTCCCCAATCACAATACAGGATCGTTATCAGATAGTAGGAACAGCAGGGCATTCCGCCGATTCCCGGAATGCGTGTGGTGTGACGGATCTCATGGGGTGGGGGCCTTGATCTATTATAACTCCTTTGAAGAGGGGTGACTCTTTACAGTTGGGGCCATAAACTACATCCGCAAGGCTAGGTGATAGCCTGGGACCGGCCTGGACAATCGGACACAGAGGAAGAGGAGTGTCAGAGGGTGCGGTAGTTAATAGGGTGAAAGGGAGGTGTCGGGCAGGCACGGGGTGTGATTCTCAGGGAAGAGCAGCGCAGATGGGGGGAGGTTTATGGCCCATGCATGAGAGAGAGAGCGGGGTGACCAGTGCGTGGGGGAGATGCTTGCAAGGGTGGGGAGCCGTGCTGAGGATCGGCGGCGTTCAGAGAGTGGGTCTGGTCAAGGCATCTAAAATGGCTGCCGTGCACGACAAAAGTGTGGCATTGGAAAAAAGGCAAGATGGCGCAGACAATGTTTATCAATACGGATTCATTTTCCACAGAGAGAACGGGGGTGGTCAGAGAGGGAGGGTGTTCATAGCGCCAGGGAGACGCGCTGGGGACTGGCAAGGGGCAGAGGGGCCATAGCACTTTCAAAATGGCTGCTGCTTGCTAGAGCGTACGTGCCTGAGTGGGGACAAGGTGGCGCCGATTATGTTGACATCGCCAACCAGATTTTAACACTTAGACATGGAAGTGAAAACTACACCATTGCTCCCCACCCCCAGACTGACACCCTCCTTTGCCTCAGCTTGGATCATCATTTGCTAAAGTGTTCGAAGACCCCACCGTGAGTATAAGCACAACCGGGGCCTTACTGCACACCCTGAGAAAAACTACGCAGCAAGACAATCTCTACCTTCTCCCTTTTCCATGTTCCAACGCTTTGAAATGAACAATATATTTACTCGCAGTGACAAAATGGCAGTCAACACTTCCTGATTTCCTTCAAATCGAACGTTAACAGACGTCACGCAGCAAAAAAAATATTCCGCTCAGCCGCTGGAAGACATGTATCAACATATATGAGCCTCCTCAGCCACCCTCAGAAAACCTAGGGGGTCAGGATACGTCTCCCGTGCCCCCTTATACCCATTTCCCACATTGTTTTTCCTCCATCTTGTGAGTTAATTAAAACGAAACACAAAATGGCGAACTCCCGTTACACTACCGGTGAGCGACCCGGTTCGCGTACCGGGAAGCGCTTCTACTGCGAAAAATCTATTTTTTTTATTTGCCCCACGGGACCCTTTAATAACCCCAACATCATTCCTAGGGGGTCAAGAGGGGTCTACCTTGCCCCCTTTCATTAAATTCCCCCTTCGTTTTTCTCCTCCTCTTGTCTCTCGATCCTACCGAGAGACAAGATGGCGGCCGGTCCGGACTGTTTAGAATGTTGACAGACACCGGAGAGCCAATCAGCTTCGCTTCGCGAAGTTCCGTTACGCGTCAGGTACGCGAACCGGAGCGCTAACCGGAGCGCTGTCACAGATATATCTGTTTTTTAAAATGTTAATTTCTCAAAATCCTCTGGAGCACATATATTGAGACATAGCAAAGGCACGTCGGGCAAACCATATCTACAATTTTGCCAAGTTTCGTGTAAATCCATTCAGCCGTTCGAGCTAAAAGTGAGTCCAACCGCCCTATGGAAAACTTAATGATAAAAATGCGTTTTGGGACCCCCTTTTTTCTCAGCCCCCCCCTGACGAAACCCTCCCAAATATTCAGGGGCTGCTCAGAAACAAAATGTGCCATTTTCCTGAAAATTTCAGCCAATTCCGTCCACAAAGGCCAAAGTTATTCGACATAGAATTTTCAAAAATCCCATAGGAAAAAAATCCTAACTATATATACCTACTGGCGACCGCCAGTAGGTAATATATATATATGTATATATATGTATATATATATATATATATATATATACACACATATTACCTACTGGCGGTCGCCAGTAGGTATATATAGTTAGGATTTTTTCTCTATGGGACTTTTGAAAATTCTATGTCTAATAACTTTGGCGTTTGAGGACGGAATCGGCTGAAATTTTCAGGAAAATGGCACATTTTGTTTCTGAGCAGCCCCTGCAAATTTGGGGGGGTTTCGTCAAGGGGGCGCCGAGAAAAAAGGGGGGTCCCAAAACACGTTTTTAACATTGAGTTTTCCATAGGGCGGTTGGACTCACTTTTAGCTCGAACGGCTGAATGGATTTGCACGAAACTTGGCAAAATTGTAGGGACTGTTAGCCCGATGTGCCTTTGCTAGGTCTCAATATATGTGCTCCAGTAGTTTTTGAGAAATTAACGTTCAAACCAAGATATATATCTGTAACAGCGCTCTGGGCAGCGATCCGGTCCGCTTACTTTTCGCTTATCGGAACTTTGCGCGCAGAAAGCTGATTGGCTCTCCGGTGTCTGTCAACATTCTAAACAGTCCGGAGCGGACGCCATCTTGTCTCTCGGTAGGATCGAGAGAGAAGAAGAGGTGGAAAACGAAGGGGGAATTTAATGAAAGGGGGCAAGGTATCCCCCTCTTGACCTCCTAGGAATGTTGTTGGGGTTATTAAAGGGTCCCGTGGGGAAAATAAAAAAAAAATGATTTTTCACGGTAGAAGCGCGGCCGCGAACTGGTAGCGAAACGGGAATTCGCCATTTTGTGCTTCGTAAATTAAATTACTAGTTATAAGTGGGTACGGGAGACGTATCCTAATCCCCTATGTTTCCTGAGGGTGGGTGAGGAGGCTGATATATGTTGATACATCTCTTCCAGCGGCTGTGCGTGAGCTTTTTTTTTTTTTTTGCTGCGTGACAGTCCGGAGCGGCCGCCATCTTGTCTCTCGGTAGGATCGAGAGAGAAGAAAAGGTGAAAAACTAAGGGGGAATTTAATGAAAGGGGGCAAGGTATCCCCCTCTTGACCCCCTAGGAATGTTGTTGGGGTTATTAAAGGGTCCCGTGGGGAAAATAAAAAAAAAATGATTTTTCACGGTAGAAGCGCTTCACGGGCCGCGAACTGGGCCGCAAACTGGTAGCGAAACGGGAATTCGCCATTTTGTGCTTCGTTAATTAAAGTACTAGGTATAAGGGGGTGCGGGAGACATATCCTAATCCCCTATGTTTCCTGAGGGTGGCTGAGGAGGCTGATATATGTTGATATATCTCTTCCAGCGGCTGCGCCATCTTGCCTTTTTTCGAATGCCACAATTTTGTCGTGCACGGCAGCCATTTTAGATGCCAGGCTGGTCCCAGGCTATCACCTACCCCTGCGGATGTAGTTTATGGCCCCAGCTGTAGAGAATTCAGACATGCCAATTCTCCTGATTCAGGCATGTGAGTACTGATTTCATTGCTAGTCTCCCGCCTCCCGATTTCTGCAAGCAAAAACCCGGGGGCATATTACTAACAACTAGCGATAATTTTTGTCTATAACTTGTTTAGAGACAAAAATTATCGCCGCAGATCGGCGATTTTTATCGCAGATAAACCTTGCTATTATCGCAGAAAAGTCAGCGATATTCATGTATTATCGACCTAATGCTCTTAGCCATGTTATCCACCTCCCATTGGATAACATGGCTAAGAACTGCTCAGGGCAGGTGTTAGATTTTGGAGATATTCGCGCTTAGCGCGAATATCTCCAAAAGTTGGTAATAGAAGGTAGCGATGTTAGGGACTGTTTCCAGTCGCTAACATCTTGGCACGCCACTTTGCATGTCATTAGTGATAAGTATCACTGACATGCAAAGCCGGGCCCAAGATGGTCGCTATCTCCTTTTAGGTGTCACTAACTGGTGTTAGCGACAGCTTGATAATAGGGAAATAATTTTATCTCCGCTTTCATGGTTTTTAAAGCCAAAAAAGCGGAGATAAACCCCCTTGATAATATGCCCCACGATTCCTTGGGGGTTTCAGCTGATAGGGCTTGGTATTGTGTTACATGGTAATTTTTCCATGAAACGTCAGAGGGTCGATGTAGGGGTTCTAGAAGAGGTGATAAACCATTTAAGCCTCATGAACAAGCGCATGGTCTTTTAAAGATTTGTGAAGTACTCGGGGCGGCGGTGTGTGTGTGCCCTCTTTCAGGAGCGGGCGGGGGGGCACTGCCAGCAACTTGCCAGGTCAGGTAGTGTTCAACACGTGCATCACCCTTTCTCTGCCTGCTATTGCGCTCCATGCTTCGGAAAGGTAAGAAAAAGAACGTGCATTTGAGTTTGAAATGTCCGATCCTGCAGCAGCACACTTCCAAAGCCCACACATGACAATAACCCGATTCAAGGCCCCATTCACCCGTTTATAAAAAAATATATAAACACTCCAACAAAGTAAGATTATAAAACTTTATTAACTTTTAAATATAATGAACAGAACAAAAACTAAAAACATTTAAACATTTATTAACACAAAAAGCAACAATGGTTAGAAGCTGTCTTTTGTGCGAATAGTCCCAAGGCAGCACAACGTGCAGAGTTCTGGACGGCACCCAGGTGATGTCGCCTGGGTGCCGCACTGGTTTAGGGATCCTACAATGCTGCTCCGAAAATTGGCGTGGGGCGTCCCGGGTGGGGCGGGGGGAGGCCTCGTCAGTAGCGGTCTGTTGTGCGAATAGTCCCAAGGCAGCACAACGTGCAGAGTTCTGGACGGCACCCAGGTGATGTCGCCTGGGTGCCGCACTGGTTTAGGGATCCTACAATGCAGCACAGAAAAACAGCGTGGGGCGTCCCGGGTGGTGCGGGGGGAGGCCTCGTCAGTAGCGGTCTGTGTCCAGTGTCACATGGCTGACACAACATGTACGACAGGCACCCAGGTGATGTCCAGTAAACTGCCGCACTGGTTTTGGTATCCTACAATGCTGCTCCGAAAATTGGCGTGCGGCGGCCCGGGGGGGGGGGGGGGGGAGGCGGCGTGAACGGGCCTCCCCAGGTGGCGGCCATTCAGCTGTTTACCGCCCGCTCTTGCGACTACAGCGTCTCGCTCACCATGTTGTTGAGTTGCTCCCACTCTTGCAGTGCAGCGATAGGCGGCTGCCACATGACTCTTAAAATGGCGGACGGCTCTTCGGTTTTGGGCCTGGTCCACTGAAATGGCCCTGGGACACCTTGGAAGTCGGACGCTTGCCTGCTAGGGCTTGGGCTCCATTCTCGAAAAGCGTCCCCTCAGGCGTGAAGATTCTACAAAAGTCTTGGGGGCCCCCGACTCCCGCAGGCTTCCGGTGGGGAGCGGCTGCCATGATTGCTCGCGGAATGACCACGACGGAGCCACGAGATGGTGGTGCTCTCATGCTGACGCCAGCTTCAGTCTGAATGATCCAGAAACAAGGTGGGGCTTTCATCGTTTGGGAAAAAAAAATGTTCTAAACCAATGAAAAGTGTTATTTTTAGGTCATATGACCAAGCCTTCCATCTTTAGGAAACCAAAAGTAAAATGAACCAATGAAAAGTTTTATAAACAAGTCACATGACCTGTTATGCGACATAGGGCTACAAAAAGCGTAGAAAATCCGTTGGCACGTGAGGCGGCGTCAGTAGCGGACCGATGTGCGAATAGGCCGAAGGCAGCACAACGCGCCGAGATCCGGATGGCACCGAGGTGGTGTCCAGCAAATTGCCGCACTGGTGTGGCCATCCTACAATGCTGCGCCGAAAGACGGCGTGTCCAGCTGAATTGCGGTCACTGTTGCGGTACAGTGACTCGAACGCGCCGAGATCCGGATGGCACCGAGGTGGTGTCCAGCAAATTGCCGCACTGGTGTGGCCATCCTACAATGCTGCGCCGAAAGACGGCGTGTCCAGCTGAGTTGCGGTCACTGTTGCGGTACAGTGAGTCGAACGCGCCGAGATCTGGATGGCCAAGTTTCAAGTTTCATCTGGCAGTTTTTCTCCATCCCTCCTGGATCAAAGAAGGTGAATGCTATGCTGTCCTATGGCAACATGAGCATCAACCTGATGAATACGGCATTCGAAAATCATAAATGCCCTAATGCACCCAAGAAGTAATTTTTTTTTTGCTCCAGTTGAGCCGTTTTCAATGCCTGTTTTTTGTTGTTTCCCCTCCATCAAGAACAAAACAAAAATACAAGGCGCTAAGATCCGAATGGCAAGTCCTGGATGTTGAGTGCCTCAGTTGAGAGTTCTGAGCAGTGCTTGTAAGACTATCTGAAGTTTATTATAAGAATCAGAGTAAGTTGAAGACTGTCTGAAGCTTATTTGCACCTGCTGCAGCTTCACTAGGTCCGGCGGAACTTTTTGCCTTTTCTTTTCTGCTTCTTTTCCTACAATGCGTTTCATCTGAAGACACGACCAGGTCCCTGAATGTGTGCAGGGGGACGCTATTGATTGAATGAAAATGGCGGCTTGACACAAAGCTGACTCAAGCGTTACTGTTGGTGCTATACAGACAAAAATTGGTTTTCAGTTTGTACATTCTTCAGGTTTTTTTTTTCCATCCAAGTCTGATTGAGAGTTTGTAGAAAAATGGCTTCAGATTTTCCACATACTACTCTTCAACATTCTTCCTAAATGTAACAATGTGAAACTCGAGAACGGCTGTTTCTGTTTCCTTTCAAAATGCTGCCACCAATATTTTCTGAATGGAAGACACCATCTTGTAGCATAAAGGGCCGAAAGGGGTTCTGGTCTGGCCGATGGTTGGTGGAGACATTTTGACTATATCTTGGACCTGCCCGGCCTCGCCCAAAATGGCGCCGGTATAAATGGGACTCGTAACTCCTTGCCCGCAAATGTATATCTAGAAAATGTTATTGTAAGTGGCCCTGTCGTATTTTAATTACAAAATGTACGTCCACCGATTCCGCAACTGTTAGACACCTTTGTTCTTGTCACCTAATGGCCCGCTCGTTACGTTCTTCTACAGTGTAAATGTCTCCTCATCATATACGATTTGAGTTTGCTCCGTGGCCGGCCCACGTGGTTATAGGCCCGTATTTGTATACTGACATTTTCACAATAAAGGTTTTTAAAACAAAACACGGTAGTAGTATTTTCATTTGTAAAGTTTTTACTTTTAGTGACTGTTTTCGAATCAGTAAAAGGCAAGTGAAATAAAGCAGTCCAATTACATGACGGATAAAAGGTATAATATGTAGGAACGCAGTAAAGATAAATGGTCAAGGGCAGTTGTGTTTTTCATGTCTGCAACATAAAGTGATCGATAAGAATCTGATAATCAGGCGTATCGGCGACTAAGACAGCAGGCCGAATCTCTTTTACTCAACGGCTCCGTCATGGAAGGAAGAAACGCTCTTTTTCTCGAAAAAGGAATATATTTTACTTGCAAGACAGTTGTAAATTTTCCGGGAAAGTACATTAGCCTGGAATATTATAACATATGTTTGAAAAAAAAATATTGTTCGAAAATAATAAAAAGCGTAATTTTTAGGTCATATGACCAAGCTTTTCATCATTAAATTAACAAAAGTAAAATGAACCAATGAAAAGTTTTATTAACAAGTCACATGACCTGTTATGCTTACGTTACGCGCTGCGCGCCGCGCCTCGGATCACTTCCGGGTGCGCTAACGCGGCGTGTCATAAAACGCATTACGCGACAACGTAGGTCAAGAATATAGTCTAAATGTCTCCACCAACCAGCGTTCAGAACACAACCCCTTTCAGCAGTCCAAAAAGTTCTGTTAAATGACAACAGAGGGGACAGGCAACAAGAACCATCAGTCAAAGAGGGGAGGGCAAGTTCTTCTCTTCCGGGTCATGTTGGGGCGCTACCGGAACTGATCGAATTGGTAGTCTACAGTGTTTCTGGATGTTTCAGACTAAAGCTGGCGTCAGCATGAGACCACTACCATCTCGTAGCTCCGTCGTGGCCATTCCACGAGCAATCATGGCAGCCGCTCCCCACCAGAAGCCTGCGGGAGTCGGAGGCCCCCAAGACTTTTGTAGAATGTTCACGGCTGAGGGGACGCTTTTCGAGAATGGGATCCAAGCCCTAGCAGACAAGCGTCCGAGTTCCAAGGTGTCCCAGGGCCATTTTAGTGGACCAGGCCCAAAACCGAAGAGCCGGCCGCCATTTTGAGAGTCCTGTGGCAGCCGCCTATCGCTGCACCGCAAGAGCGGGCGCATCTCAACTACATGGTGAGCGAGACGCTGTAGTCGCAAGAGCGGGCGGAAAACAGCTGAATGGCGGAAGAGGCACAGTGTAGCAAAAGCGGGCGGAATGGCAACTAAAACGATAAAGGGGCGCCTCACTACAGCTTGTCTTCAGGTCAAACGGATTGTGGGACAAAGTCCAGAATAGAAGAGTCATCAAAAGGCAAAAAGTTCCGCCGGACCCCGGGAGCCGGCCGCCTATGTCGGGGGCGATCTCAGGCTACACCAGTGCTATAAGACTTGGGGAGGGGGTCGGAGCCAAGCGTCTTCTCCGAGTCCGTGCCATCACAGCGCCCCTCAGGGGCCTCCGTCAAGCGGTTTAGGGAGGTACCATATAACATTGTTTTCAAATGCAGTCAGGTCCACAAACGACCCTCACTTACTTTGAGAATAGTGAAGCTGCAGTAGGTGGAAATAAGCTTCAGACAGTCTTACAAGCACTGCTTTTGTAAACATTTTTTGATTTTTTTGTATTTTTGCACAGTTTTATATATTTTTTTGTTTTTGATGGAGGGGAAACAACAAAGCACAGGCATTGAAAAAGGCTCAAACTCAGAACTCTGAACTATGGCACCCAACGTCCAGGACTTTCCATCCGGATCTTGGCGCCTTGTGCTACTTCCGACCTATTCACACATCGGTCCACTACTGACATCATCTTATAAACCAACGTTATGTAAATAGTTATTTAATAAAATGTTTACCCTGTTTCTTTGCTGGTGTGTTGTCTATATTTTTAACATTTGCATAGGGTTTGTCGTTATTTTGGGCGGGATGGGTGACGGAGCCGAGCTGTCTTGCAGCCCTCATGGTGTGGAGCTCAGTTCATCTCACTAGTTTCGTATTTCTCATGAGGGGTTGTGGTTAATGTTTCTATTTTAGCGAGGTCAAAAAGAGATCCCATTAGTGGCCTACTGATTTTGCTCAATTCCATTTGTTTTTTTAAACGATTTTTCACTATCTGCAAAGACTAAACAGAGTATTGCGACTCTGTGCTTGTTTGTAAATAGAGAATGAACCAAAGAGAACCAATTCTAAAACAGTAAGTGCTTGGATAACAATCAATCAAATGGAGAGAGAAGCAGGCACGACGGATTACAACGGGGCAAAGGCCTGCGTTACCTACCCTTCACTATCTACAAAGAGAGAGTACTCCTAAGAGAAAAGAGAGGGGAAGGGGGGTGCAGCGTTCAAAGCACATCAGCGTGCATAAATACGAAAATGTTTTTATCTATCACGTACTTGACATTTTAAAGCTTTTCATATTTGCTATTAAAAAACCATTGAAATTCACTGAAAAAACCATAGGTTATAGTCGATATATAGTTAGGAATTTGCATTTACAAAACCTTGAAAATTCAATGAAAAAACCATTGGCGGCGGTGGACGAATCTTTGTGAATTTCTCCAAGAAGATGGCCTGCTCCGCTCCACTCCTTCCTCGAAAGTTTGGGGGTAATTCCTGAAGTGGGGGCTGAGAAAAAAGGGGGTCCCAAAACGTGTTTTCCCCATGCAATTTTCCATAGAACTTTTAGCCGGGGCTACAGCCCGAACGGCTGAACGGAATTACACCAAACTTGTCAAAAAAGTAGAGTTCTGTTTGCAGATGGTCCTTTTTGTTAAATGGTGTAAACCCGTTCAGTAGTTCCTGAGAAAATCAAAAGTAAATTCATAAGTATATTTAGAGGTGCATTTGGTAAGCTTACCATAAGCTTACTGTACTCTGTACCTTCCTGAGCACGAGCTGGATGCTAATTGGCTGTCAACTGTCTGTCAACACTCCAAACCAGAAAGTGTTGGCAGCCATTTTGTACCTCGGTAGACTGAGGCACAAGAAAGCAGAAAAACAAACGTGTAGAACGTAAAAAGGGGGCAGAGTAGAAACACCCTGACCTCTAGGCCTGCTCAGGGGGTCCCACAAGGTCCCCCCCATTTTTTTCTGTGACAAAAATCACGGGGTACAAGTAACGTGCGTGTACCTTTCCGAGTACGAACTGCATGCTTATTGGCTGTGAACACTCCAAACCAGGAAATGTTGGCAGCCATCTTGTGCTCGGTAGACCGAGGCACCAGAAAGCAGAAAAACAAGCGTGTAGAATGCAAAAAGGGGGCAGGGTAGAAACAGCTTGACCCCCTTAGGCCCCCAATTTTTTTTTTAAACCCGGTCTGCTTTTTTTCAAATTACCCCCAGGGGACCAAATCCCAGGAGCATAGTGAAAAAGAAGTGTGGGGGGGCCCAATCCCCCCCACACTGCCCGGGGGACCACCACCCCCCAGGGCAAAGTAAGGCAGCCCCGTGGCGCATACTGTAGGTTCCAGGTGGGCTAGTTGGCCCCCATGGACCCCCAGTATGCAAGGAGAATTGGTTCCCCTCTGAAAACGTGCCAGGGGGCTGCGTTGCAGAGAGGTGTAAAAAGGAGGGTGGCCTCGTTACACCTCTCTGCAATGCAGCCCCCTGGCGCATACTGGAGGTTCCTGGTGGGCTAGTTGGCCCCCATGGACCCCCGGGATTGCAAGGGAAATTAGTTCTCCCTCTGCAAACGCGCCAGGGGGATGCGTTGCAGAGAGGTGTAAAAAGGGGCATGGCCTCATTACACGTCTCTGCAACGCAGCCTTCTGGCGATTACTGAAGGTTCCCGGTGGGCTAGTTGTCCCCCAGGGAACCCCAGTATGCAAGGGGACTTAATCCCCAAACTTAGAACACTCTACAGGGCGCGTTAGCACAGTGGTGAAGGTTTGGGGGGGCGGGGCTTGAGGTGATGTGAGTGCAAACATGCCCTGAGGTGCGTTTTAAGTTGGGGAATTGATTCCTGTTCAATCCAGAGGTCCCCCTAGTGATGTCATCAGTGATGTCATTTGAGATGTCATCAGTGATGTCATGAGTGATGTCACTGACCATGTCATGAGTGATGTAATATGTGACGTCATCAGCAGTGCATTGCGGGCACGCGAGCTATAGTTAGCTGAAATCACTGAATTAACTATAACGGGGGAATTTCAATGGTTTTGTATGAGTGAAATGTCCAGCTAACTATAACATGTGTGAAACCTAGGGTTTTTTCAGTGAATTTCTAAGGTTTTTTAAATGCTAATTCCTAACTATAACGTGTGTGAAACCTATGGTTTTTTCAGTGAATTTCCAAGGTTTTTTAGATGCAAATTTTTTTACCTATACCGTGGCTGAAACCTATGGTTTTTTCAGTGAATATATATTTATATATATATATATATATATATATATATATATATATATATATATATATATATATATATATTCCCTACTGGCGGTCGCCGGTAGGTAGTTATAGTTAGGACTTAGTTTCCATAGGAAAAGCATTTTTTTTCCCAATAACTTTGGTGCCGGTTGACGAATCTTCGCGAAAGTTTCAAAACTCGTGGGGCTCTCCGGTCAGCTCTTATCTTGAAAGTTTTGGGGTGATTCTGCAAGCGGGCTGAGAAAAGAGTAGGGTCCCAAAACGTGTTTTCTCCATGTTAATTCCCTTTGGAAACTTTAGACATGAATACAGCCCGAACTGCTGAACGGAATTGCACCAAATTTGGCAAAGGGGTAACCCTTGGTTCAGAAAGAGACTTTTTTTTTAAATTGGTGTAAATCCGTTCAGTTGTTCCTGAGAAATTAAAAAAATAGAGGTCGGAAAATCAATTACCAATATGAAACTTTAGACACGGTTACAGCTTAAACTGCTGAACGGAATTAGACCAAACTTTGCAAAATGGTAGCCCTTGGTTCAGAAAGAGATCTTTCTTTAAATGGTGTAAATCCGTTCAGTAGTTGCTGAGAAAATCAAAAAATAAAAGTTTTGATATAGAGGTGCAGTGGATCCGTGCACCTGATGTAAATAATTAATTTACTCTCTTAATTTCTATGCAGATAAGTACTTAATCAATAATAACTCAATCGAAATGAAGGAAAACAGAGTCCGTGGTGTAAGAGTTTCTAAGGGTTTTATTCCTCATAAAGGAATCAGGATATCATGTTCTGACCACCACACAGGATGTCAGAAGGGATAGATGAGCGCGCTGTCGTTTATTGACAATACATAGCTTATATACTTGATTTACATCATAATGTTCAATGTAAGAGGCGTAACAGCTGAGAGAAGACAAGATAACAGTATACACGTGGTGCTAGTACATCATCAAGAGGCGTAAACTAGGCGTGAACTAGGGTGTGTGCTAGAAACGTCACTGATAGGTGACGCAAGTGGGTGGCACCAAGGGGTGGTGCTAACAGAATGTTGCAATGTCAGCAGAAATCGGAAGCTTGGATGCGCGCGCAGCTGCATGACGTGTGATAGACGGGGTGCAGGGGACTTGACATTTACACTGGCGGAAAGAGACAGAAGTCTGGCATGTCAGATCAACTTGTGCTTCTATCATATCTGATATCTGATGTTTAGGAACTAAGCTATCTGGGCAGAAAGGTCTCTAGAGCAGAAGCTATTCTATACTTGCTGTGAGTGCGTGTATAAGCGCCTGAGTGTCTGTATGAGAAGCGTGGGGGCATGGGGCCTTCCATGGAAGCATGGCAACAGAGGCTATGAATTACTTGCATAAAGACAGGTCGGCCCTTTAGCCCTGTAGCTGAGGAAGGATGTTTACTGAAGCTAGCAGGCTGGAATGTATCTTCGGGGAGGAAAACAGATAACTCGAAGATTATAGTCAATCTTGGCAGGCAGCAGGCTGAGCTGAGCACGGAGGGCCGCGCTAGAAGTAAGTCAGAGTTCACGGGTACGGGGGCTGCTTGGGCAGAGGCCCTCGCAGTCAGAAGCCAGAAAAGAGGCTCGGTGGCAGAGATTCAGGGCCTACTTTCAGCCAGGCTGAAAAACGTAGGAGTACACTTCAAAAAGACGTTGGCATAGCATACTTAGGAACGGACCATCAAACCCATTCATGGTGGGTCTGAAAGAGGACAAGTTAACGTTGGACGCAAATGTATTTGCGTCTTCATAGCTGGTACAGGAGGGAAGTTACATGCACTTTTAACTCGTACATGGAGTCGGTGGGGTACTCGCTAGGGAACACAACATGACCATAAAATTTATATTACCTCATTCCCTCCTTGTTCCCTACGGACCCTTCATGATATATCGATCCTCATAAATCGATCAGTTTGTTCTTGTAACATTATATGTTCGTCTTTCTTTCTTTGACTGTTTGAGAGGCAACTGGAATGCTCAATGCAGGATGTGGCACACAGTCCACATATCGCTGGCCCACACTGCAGGCACAGGCAACAACTGAATACTATAACAAGGCCAATGCCTAGGAAGGATAAGATCTTCCATCCCCAAGCTGTTAACGTAGTCCAGAACCAACCGGACCAAGTCCAGGTGCCTGGATTCTGATGTATCTGATTTGCAATTTTATGTAAACGGGTGATAGCTTGATAGACAGATGGTGCGTTTTGTGGAATGAAAACACAGCAACTTGACCCGATGACCTTACAGGCTCCACCTCTATCTGCCAAGATGACGTCAATCACAAGGCGATTTTGAAGGACAACAGTCCGTATAGCAGACTGCTCCTCTGTTAAGTTACCTAGAGCGGAGGCAGTTTCGTTCACTACTGCTTCGAGTGTTCTCGTTAATCTGCGTATTAATTTACTGTTTTGGACAGGCCCTAGGAAGAAAAAGAATCCTTTATTGAAATCAGTGTACTGTTCCCATGCCGTTTCTGTGTAGTCGACAAGGGGAATATCTCTTTTGGGTCTATTCGGTGCTAGATTCGTATTTCTATGGTAATCAGGGGGAGCTAGAAAAACAGGTGGCAGGAGGAAGGCAATGTAACAGGTACCATCCCAATCTGGAGGCAAACGTATGTATGCGGTATGACCACAAACAAAGTAGGAATGACTGATAGCTTTAAAGGACGATTTACCATGGTCACTGAACTCGACCACAGTAGTGCATTTACTATGACCTACGTGTACTGAACCTTTCTTGCTAACACATAATTCACCTGTGACTGGTAGTACTAACATATGGGGCAGAACTGGAGCAGTTTCAGATTCAACAGTGAGGATCATAAGGCTAATTGTGTAATTACCTAATCCATATACTTCATTTTCTAGATCAGTTCCTATTCGAGTGGGAAGTCCCTCTTTATCAGGATAACAGACGTTGAGCAGGACTAAGTTCAAGTTTCCCCAAACCCAGCCCCCATCGAAAACAGCAATATCAGGATCTAAAGAATTAATTATTTTAAACCATGCTCCACAGGAGCCATTGTGAGTGAATGGGTACGGAAAGAGAGGCAGAGCTCCCTTGTAATTCTGGTAGGGAGGGAGTCGGCCACATATCCAACAGTCTGTAGCATTATTTGTCTGATGGGAATGGTGTAACATACTAATGAATGTATTGTTGCGCAGCGCAAGTCTGTAAGAGAGTTCATGTGCGGGAAGTTCACTAAAAGTGTGTTCAGCAGAGACATTGTAAGCAGATTGTTCACGCCTGAAAATAGGCCAGTACATAGGAAGCAGAATGCTGGCAATAATAATTAGAATACTCAGAATAAACATGATTATTAGTGTCACTATGCAGTGACTACGAAGTGATTTGCAATATGTTCTTCTCTTTTCCTCTCTCTCTCTAACTCGATCTAGGGGATACATGTCAGAAACTATTTAACCGATTCACCTAGGGGAGGACTTAAACAATTAAACTGTCTGACTTGCTAGATCGAAGCTTCATACGGTAAAGTTCTTGAGGAGTCTTTTCTCTTTTAGGCACAGTAACGTCTTGTGCTTCAACACAGTCTTTGGTGGGGGTGGACGAGTCAGAGTCCTGTTTCAGTCCGTTTTTTAGTTCATTGCATAGTTTGATGTGACTCGTGTGGACCCACCCCTTTCTCCCCTCGATTTTCACGGCGGTCCTGGTGGTAAGCAGAACGGTCTTTGGAGACTTCCAGCGGGGCTCCAGCGGACTTTTCCGGTCGAAATTCCGGACGAGTACCAGGTCCCCTGGACGGACCTCATGCGCCTTTACATCGGTGTTGTCAGGGAAGGCTGCGGCAACCTGTGAACGACATGATTGGAGTGCAGACATCAAGGAGGCAAGGTAATCTGTCAACATGTTACAATCAATATCAGTGATCTTTTTCGGAACGGGCGTCCCCCACATATTCGGCGGTCTGCCAAAGACCACTTCGTACGGGGATAGCCCTGATCTCGAGTGGGCGACCATTCTCATGTAGAATAGTGCCACGGGCAGGGCGACTATCCAGTCGACCCCTTTTTCCTGACAGATCTTGGCAAGACGGATTTTTAGTGTCTGATTATGCCTTTCTACAAGGCCAGCTGCTTCGGGATGTCGGACACAGTGGAACCTCCACTGATATCCTAGCAAGAGGGAAACTTGTCTCATCAGCTCGGACGAGAACGGCTGTCCGTTATCTGAATACACGACACGGGGCAAACCGTACCGTGGGAAGAATTCACGAACCAACTGTCTGGCAGTGGTCGGAGCAGTGTAGTCTGGGACTGGGTATGCTTCGGTCCAGCGGGACAGAGCACAAACAATTACAAGGACATACTTAAATCCTCTACAGCTATTCATCTGGATATAATCCATCTGGAGGACTTCAAAAGGGTGATCGGGAGGATGAAATCCACCTTGCTCAACAGGGACACTTTTACCTGGATTGAACTGACAACAGATCATGCAAGTACGCACTTTCTGTTTTGCTGCTGCTCGTAAGTGTTTGTTGTACCAGAGATTCTGTAAACTGTCTAACATGGCTTTCTCTCCAAGATGGGCAGGACTATGTGCTGTATTTATCATGACTTGAACCATTGAGTCGGGGAGAAACCATATAGATTTTCCCTTCGTCACCCAACCTTGATCTGTCTGAATCCCTCCTAGTTCAGTCCATTTCTTTATCTCCTCTGGAGTAGCATGTGTCTGGATATCAATTACATCTAGGGCGGGATCTCTAACTGCCATACACTGGGTCTGGACTATTGTCTTTGTCACATCAGTAGTCTGGGTGTGAGTCAGTGCTGTATGTTTTGCTGTCTGGTCTGCCAGGTCGTTACCCTGGGAAACAGAATCTGTGACTTTAGTATGTGCCTTACACTTCATGACTGATATGCCCGAGGGCAAATGTATTGCTTCTAACAGTGCTTGAATGAGGGGGCCATGTTGGATCTTGGCCCCATGGGAAGTCAGAAAACCTCGTTCTTGCCAGAGGACTCCGAAGTCGTGTACAACTCCGAAGGCATAGCGGGAATCTGTGTATATGTTAACATTTCTGTTCTTGGCTAGAATACAGGCTCGAGTCAGAGCGATGAGCTCTGCCGCTTGAGCAGACAGTGTGTCAATACGATGTGTTTCTTTAATTTCAGTTTCAGTGGTCACGGCGTACGCGGCCACTAATTCTCCTGTACTTGTTCTCATGCATGAACCATCCACATAAAGTGTCAGGTCTGGATTTGTCAATGGGACATCTGTTAAGTCTCGTCTAGGCTTAGTTACTGCATTAATTATTTCTATACAATCATGCGGAGCTGGATCTGTCATAACTGTAGGTAACAGTGTTGCTGGGTTCAGGATGCTGCAACGTCTGATTTCTATGTGTGGCTGGAATAGTGTTAATTCATAACCTGTCAGTCGTGCTATAGTTAAGTGTTGAGTCTGGGTTCTGTTTAACAAAACCTCTACAGAATGTGGTACTTGAACTGTTAACTGATGACCTAAAACAATTGAATCACTTTGTCTTATTGCTAACGCTGTTGCTGCTACTGACTTTAAGCACGCAGGGAGTGCTTGAGCTACTGAATCCAATGTACTAGAAAAATAAGCACAAGGCTTATGTGAACCTGCTTGGTCTTGAGTGAGGACAGACAACGCTGTGCCATCACGTTCTGTAACAAAAAGTGTAAACGGTTTGCTGTAACATGGTGTCGCTAAAACTGGTGCTTGGCATAAAACTTTCTTTAATTCTTCAAAAGCTTGTGTGTGTTCCTGAGTCCAAGGGAGGACAGTCGAAGTCGCTGCCTCCTGTGTCGTTAACTGGATGAGTGGTTTAGCTAGAAATGCATACTGGGGAATCCATTGTCTGCAGTACGAGGTGAGGCCTATGAAGGCCCGCACTTCCTTTTGTGTCTTGGGTTGCGGCATGTTCACAATTAACTGAATGCGATCGGGAGTGAGCTGTCTCCCCACTTTGGACAGCAAGTGACCCAAGTACACAACTTGCTGAACACAGAATTGTAGCTTCGAAGGAGACACCTTGTGTCCCTTGTCGGCCAGGAAATGTAAAACTGTCAGTGATGCTTTTTCACATTCGGGCTCACTTCGTGCGGTGATCAGCAGATCATCGACGTATTGTAGTAAAGCGGTGTTAACTGGCATTTGAATACAATCTAGTTGTCTTTTCAGTGCTTGACTATAGATGCTGGGGCTTTCTGTGAATCCTTGAGGTGCGCGCGAAAATTTGAAACTGCGTCCATTTAAACAGAATCCGAAGAGATATTGGCTCTCTGGATCAATAGGCACGCTGAAGAAGGCGTTCTTGAGATCAATTACAGTAAAGAACGTTGCTTCTGAATCAATAGCAGTCAAGAGAGATGATATATCGGGGACCACAGGATACTGTGGGATAATGCATTTATTCAATTCTCGAAGATCAATCACCAGCCGATATACTGGCGGTGCATTGGGATCAGTACGTTTAAGAATCGGAATGATGGGTGAGTTACAGATATTGGAGTCGGTCTCGACGACCACTCCTTGGGCAATGAGCTCTTCAATGATTTTCAGTAAAGCCGCTACAGCATCGGGTGGTAACTTGTATTGTCTGATTCTGGGTAATACAACACCTGCCTTGAGGGTAACGCGGTATGGTGTAATGTGCATACATCCTACATCAGTTGGGCCTTTTGCCCACAAGTAATCAGGTACATTTTTCAATCTGACGTCAAACTCACGAAGGACGTAATGACCCTTGAAATCCCGCAGAAAGAGTCTAACCCCCTCCGGGGAGCAGCATATTATAGCTCCTAGAGCCTTCAGTGTTTTAATTCCTAACAGATTTTCCGGACATGATTTTGTTAGTAACAGGTCTGTAACGCGTGATAATGGACCCACAGCCAGGGGAACTGGTTCTGATACTTCATTTACAATAGGTTGTCCTGAAAAACCAAGGGAAACATTTTGTGAGCCTGAGAGGGGTGCCCCTGGAACTTCGTCATGACTTATTGTAGTGCGACTTGCCCCTGTGTCAATTAAAAACTTTCTATCTTTCCCCAATACTTGACTGTGTACATAAGGACCTTCTTGATCTACAGGAATCTCGATAAGAGGCAAGCCACCTTCCCTCTCTAGGCTGTTTCATGTATATCGGGAATATTCGGGGTAAGCAGACTGGGCATACTGGTACATCTGTTGTGAGACTTGCTGAGTTGCAGCAATGGGCTGTGGCTGTGGTACTGCTACGGTCTGTGCTGTCTGTGCAGATGCATGCATGGGCTGTGTATTCTGTGTAGACTGATGCTGGTTATGGTCTTGTCTAGGCGGATGCGGTCTCTCTTTAGTTTTACCTGTCGCTATGTTATGTTTCAGAACTGCACATTCGTGTACGTAGTGACCTGGCTGCTTGCAATAATTGCATGTCCCTTTAACAGGAGCTGCAGCGTGACTTGTCTGGGTCGTACCTTTCCTGTGACTGTCGGATGGGACCGTCTGGGCTACTAACATTTTCATTTTCGTGTCTTTCATGCGCTTCTGTTCCTGATCTTGTTCTTCCCTAATTCTATTCTGGTGATATTGTAACATTTGTAACATCTGGGATGGCGTATTTGCTTGCCATGTACTCTCGACTTTATACACTCTATTTTTAACTAACGGTAGGGAATTCTCGACTAACTTTGATACAAAAAGATGTGGGTACGACTCGCTACTTGGCTGGAGGCCACTATTGATAATAAAACATTTCTCGAATCTTGAATAAAAGTCGCTAGTATCTTCATCATGTTTCTGTTTACAGGACGAGATTGCATCCCAATCCTCCTTTCTAGTTGTCAATAATCTGGGCAGGACCTGTACTATCAAACCTGGTAATGCTTTAGTTTTGTCCCCAAGGCCTAACCCTGGAACCCGTTTTTTCTCTTCGTCTTCTATTTCTGCCCAGGCAATCTTTGTGTCTCCCACCTCCCATTCCTTTTCCTTTAATTTCTCGAATATACCCGTAGGCAATAATACTTTCAACATTTTCATGATATCATCATATGTGTAGTCCCCCATTAATAACATGTCTTTAAGCTCTCTATGGAAACCTGCAGGGTCTTTATCATGGCATGGTACTAATTTCTTCATTTCTAACAGTTCTAATTTAGTCAGAGGCGTGTGCACATACACGCGTTTCAAAACCTTGTCCTCACCCATAACAGGGTGTACTTCTCGTAAGGGGTTCTGACTTTCAATACCACCCCCGCACTGCATATGGTACATTTTCCTTTCTGGAGGTGGGGCGGGGACATATTCAGGACTTACAAAGGTATCATATCTGCGTCGTTGTTCTAGAATTATTTGAACTAATTTAGTGCTTAGGCCTCTCCATCTATCCATCAGTAGTGCTTCTAGTGTCTCATGTAAGGGACCTGGATCGGAATAATGTTTTCTGTACTTAATGAGAAGGTGCTGAATCATATATACCCCTGCTAATTTCTGTTCGTCGGGGGAGAGGTTCAGAAATGTCTGTGCTACGGTGTCATCATTATATATGTCTGCATTTTCGGCCCATGATACCGCTGATCGGGCTAATTCTTGTTCATCCATAGAATTGAGTACATGGTACCCCACTCGATCTCGAAGCCGTTTATCAGTTTCCTGGAACTGATGCTCAGCAGAATTCGGATTCGTTAAGGCAGAGAAGAAAACTCTCTTGCTTTCTGGACGGATACCCTTCCTAAGATAAGTTCCCTTACCTACATATGCTATAGTGCTTGTAGTCGGTTCTAGTTCTTCAGATTCTTCTTCCTCCTCGGAGGGAGCCTTTTCTTTCTCTTTCTCGTGTACTGCTATCACTGCTTTCTTAATCTTTTTATACATGGCCTCTATGCAATTTTGTCTGTCATGTTTTCCATCAGCTATATTTTGACCCCACTTGTTCAATGCATCTAATTCACTCTGATCTGTTCCGGGCCTGTCTCGTTCTCTTATTAGACAATTTATGAAAAATCGTAGTATCAGTGCTTGCATGTTAACTTTCTGTTTCTCCAGGGCATCCTTAATACTGTCGGGGTCCTTTCCCGTTTGAACGAACTCATATATTCTATCTAGGCGCTCCTTCATTCCTGCATAACATAACAAACTATCAGTAGCAGATCTTAACCGTAAAGACGCTAATATCATTAAGTCGTCCTGTCCAGGTTCTGGATCATATCTACAAACTGACATATTTTCTTTTAGTGCATCAAGACGGGATGAATTAGAAGAACGGGGGGATCTGTGCGTAAGAGGACTCTGCATACCTCTGAGATTTAATCTGTGAGTCGGTGGCGGGGTCTGGAGACCCGCGGTCGCACCTCCTGAAGCGGAAACTTGGGCATTATCTCTGTGTGTAGTCAGTATCTGAATTTGTCTTTTAGTAGGATCTGATTGAAGTGGTTTCGGCAGATCAGTTTTAGGTGAGGGAAGTGGCGGAGCTGGCGGAACGGAACTAGTCTTTTTCGGTGTCGGCTGAGAGTGATCTTGGGGGGCAGTACCACCCCCGGCCCTGTCAGTAGGCAGGGCACGAACAGGCAGATTGGTGTAAGCTGGCGCTACATCTTCGAGATATGAATTTAGGAATATGTCTTTAGTAGTCTTATGCATTACTTTAGTTGGAACTAATGGTGACGGCAAATTTTTCGGTATTTCTGAAATGGCGTCAGGGGTACCATCGGCCAAAAGATACATGTTGTTCACTTTGCCATTTTGGATACGATCTATTTGTTCTACTTTTACTCGAATTCCCTCAGTAACTAATTCGTTTTCTTGGGCCTTTTCTGATTCTTTAAGCCTGTCTTCTCTACGGAGTGCTCTATCAGCACGCTTACGTGATTCCTTACGCCAAAATTCTATGGCGTCTTTCTGAGATTGTCTAGCTTTCTTTTTCCGTAATATTTCTTCTACCTTTATGATGCACTCGGCATCCCATGTTCCGTTAACTGGCCATCGGTATCTTTCCTCTAGGTGCTTGGTATAATCTGTCCATAACTCTAGATACAAGATGGCGTCTATGCCATGCTTATTATACATGAAATTACCTGGAGTGTCCCTAGGGGGGATTGGAATCTCTTCCTCTAACATCCCTTTCCTAGTTCCTATCTGCTTTAATTTGTTAAAAAACGGCATTGTGCCTACTTGATACTGAAATGCTTGATCCTTAATACTTAATTTCGCCTGTAACTATTTAAACAAAAAAAACACAATAATGCACAAAAACAATCACATTCATACCACGACATTAATCACATGAAACATTTAAAGACATAGCTAACTTCCCCCTACTCTGAATGTACCGCTCAACGATACAGATACACTGCTGTAACAGTGCAGAAATTCGGAATACTTTATATACTGCTAAACAGTACAGATACACTGCCTAAAAACAGTGCAGACCGGACTTGCGTACCCAAACCCGTCTAGATACGACCCAGCAATGGTACTCACCGGGAAGCACGGAAAACAGAAGGCCTCGGAAAACTCGACTGGACTCGACTCGGAACTTCGGAAAACTTCGGAAAACTTCGGAAAACTTCGGAAAACTTCGGAAAACTTCGGAAAACTGGTGGGCCTCTTCACACCTCGGACCTTGCTTCCTTCGGCTGGGCTCTGGTCGGGATCCTCCGCACTCCTCACCGCCTCGTCTGGGCACTGATCGCAGTCTTCGTCACCTCCGTGTGTCAGAGGGGGATGCAGGAAATCCTGCCAGTACACGTGTGGTCCGTCTAACTGATGGCAGGGGACACGGATTGCAACGCACCTTCCGGCGCGTGAGGTGGGGGAGGGGTCCCTATTCGGGCGCCAAAATGATGTAAATAATTAATTTACTCTCTTAATTTCTATGCAGATAAGTACTTAATCAATAATAACTCAATCGAAATGAAGGAAAACAGAGTCCGTGGTGTAAGAGTTTCTAAGGGTTTTATTCCTCATAAAGGAATCAGGATATCATGTTCTGACCACCACACAGGATGTCAGAAGGGATAGATGAGCGCGCTGTCGTTTATTGACAATACATAGCTTATATACTTGATTTACATCATAATGTTCAATGTAAGAGGCGTAACAGCTGAGAGAAGACAAGATAACAGTATACACGTGGTGCTAGTACATCATCAAGAGGCGTAAACTAGGCGTGAACTAGGGTGTGTGCTAGAAACGTCACTGATAGGTGACGCAAGTGGGTGGCACCAAGGGGTGGTGCTAACAGAATGTTGCAATGTCAGCAGAAATCGGAAGCTTGGATGCGCGCGCAGCTGCATGACGTGTGATAGACGGGGTGCAGGGGACTTGACATTTACACTGGCGGAAAGAGACAGAAGTCTGGCATGTCAGATCAACTTGTGCTTCTATCATATCTGATATCTGATGTTTAGGAACTAAGCTATCTGGGCAGAAAGGTCTCTAGAGCAGAAGCTATTCTATACTTGCTGTGAGTGCGTGTATAAGCGCCTGAGTGTCTGTATGAGAAGCGTGGGGGCATGGGGCCTTCCATGGAAGCATGGCAACAGAGGCTATGAATTACTTGCATAAAGACAGGTCGGCCCTTTAGCCCTGTAGCTGAGGAAGGATGTTTACTGAAGCTAGCAGGCTGGAATGTATCTTCGGGGAGGAAAACAGATAACTCGAAGATTATAGTCAATCTTGGCAGGCAGCAGGCTGAGCTGAGCACGGAGGGCCGCGCTAGAAGTAAGTCAGAGTTCACGGGTACGGGGGCTGCTTGGGCAGAGGCCCTCGCAGTCAGAAGCCAGAAAAGAGGCTCGGTGGCAGAGATTCAGGGCCTACTTTCAGCCAGGCTGAAAAACGTAGGAGTACACTTCAAAAAGACGTTGGCATAGCATACTTAGGAACGGACCATCAAACCCATTCATGGTGGGTCTGAAAGAGGACAAGTTAACGTTGGACGCAAATGTATTTGCGTCTTCATAGCTGGTACAGGAGGGAAGTTACATGCACTTTTAACTCGTACATGGAGTCGGTGGGGTACTCGCTAGGGAACACAACATGACCATAAAATTTATATTACCTCACACCCTCCCGACCATGAGATTTATTCTAATTGGCTGTCAACACTTCAGACCAGGAAGTGTTGGCAGCCATCTTGTGACTTGGTAGAACCGAGTCACAAGAAAAGAGAAAAAGAAACACAAAAAACAAGAAAAGGGGTCAGGGTAGAAATACCCGACCCCCTAGGCCTGCTCAGGGGATCCCAAAAAAAGCATTTTTTTTAAAAATAATCAGCAAATTCACGTGAGAAAAAAAAAAAGAAGAAGCGCGGGCACCCGCACTTCGTTATTATGTAGCCCCCGGGTGGGCCAAGTCCCAGGGGTATGGTAAAATAAAATTGCGGGGGCCCAGTGGGACCCCCACAGCCCTGGGGACCGCCAACCCCTGGAGCTTTTCTTAAATATTTGCGGGGGTCACACGAAGACTTGTTTTTTTCATGTTTTGGGGGACCCAAGCCCCAGGGACCGCCACCCCCAGTGCTTTCATGAATTTTTTGTGAGGCCACACTGCCCCCGAGCCCCGGGGGCAGTGGACCACCACCTCCCCAGGGCTGTGCATTGGATTGGAGGGAGGCCCCCCTCCTGGAACCTGTGGTGGCCCTGGGGATCACCACCCCCCCTTGGCCGGCTCCTGCATTGTCCCTGGGTGCCCACCACCAGGACACTGCTGTTTGCTATGGCAGGGCGGGAGTAGTGCGACTCCCGGCCTGTCATAGCAAACTGTGGTTTGGATTTTGGAAGCGAGAGCAGGAAATCTGATCTCTCTTCCAAAATCCAAACCAGATTGCTTTTCTACATTAGGAGCTGAAGGTCAGCAGCTCCCCGTGTCAAAAAGCAATGCCGGGTCCCACAGGAGGGGGGAGCCGGCTGGGACTGTGGGGGCATTGGGGCTCCCCCCACGTTCCCAAACGAGAGGCCAGGCCCTGGGGAATGGGGTCCCTGGGGCAAGGAGTCGCCTAGGAGGGGGCCACGTGGCTCCACTACCCCATAATTAAATTTTTTTTTAAATCATGGAAAGGCCGGCCCCAGGAATGGGGTCCCCGGGGCCATAAATGGCCTGAGGAGTGGGGCCACGAAGCCCACCTCCAAATATATATATTTTAAAATAAACACTGGCCTTTCTTTTTTTTAAATAGTATGGATTTCTTGTGAGTGCATACT
>NW_028251865.1:0-29348 GCF_964263255.1 Lissotriton vulgaris | reverse complement strand
AACCCCAGGACACAGCAGGAGCTGGCCCTGGGGAGAGGCGGTACCCAGGGCCATTTGATATTTTGATATTTATGGGAATTTGTAAAGCGCGGCTATCGCTCCGGGAGGAGCATCTTGGCGCTGAGCGTACAGAAAAAAGAAGCGAGGTGATAAATGGATCAGATGGCTGCTAGAACCGAGGTATCAGATTGCTGGAACACCCAGGTTTTCAGGAGTTTCCTGAAATGGCTCTCAGTTTCGGCTAGCCTGAGATTGACAGGGAGGCTGTTCCAGGCTCTTGCTGCTAGGAAGGAGAAGGTTTCCCCCCCCCTGGTTTTTAACTTAAATCTTGGGATTATGATAAGATTGGTTCCTGAGGATCTCAGGCAGCGTGTAGGATTGTAATACATAAAGCACTTGGTAAAATAAAGGGGGCCTGTTTTTCTAGTGGCTTTGAATGCGGTGAGCAGAAGTTTATACAAAATTCTTTTATGGAGTGGTAGCCAGTGGAGAGCATTGAGGGCTGCTGAGGCTGCAGACCTTCTAGGAAGTTTAAGCATGAGTCTGGCCGCGGCGTGTTGAACGCTTTGTAGTTTCCTGAGGGTAGATTTCTTCACTCCTGCCATTAGTCCATTGCAATAATCAAGTCGGGAGAGAATTAAAGCAACCGCGACTGATTTTCTGGCTGCAATGGGAAGGACGTCAAAGAATTTCTTCAATGATCTGATAAGGCTAAAACAGCACCCGGCAGTGATGCGGACATGATCATCAAAGGTAAGGGATGCGTCGAATTGAACGCCAAGGTTATGTGCCGAGAAGACAGCGCTCGTGGGGCTTCTGAATTTTTAGGCCACCAGTCTTTTGGGCAGAAGGACAAGTCTTTCCCTAGTGGTATAATTTCAGTCTTAGCACTGTTGCATCTGAGGTGGTTTTTGTTCAGCCATAGAAAAACCTCAGAGAGACAATTCTGGAATCTAAGGTCTGCATCCGTGCATTTTTTATCAATGGTGACGGCAAGCTGAGTGTCATCAGCATACGATGTGACGAGGATTCCGTGATATTCTATCACTGCAAGGAGGGGGGCCATGTAGATGTTGAAAAAGAGTGGGCTAAGTATGGACCCCTGGGGGACTCCGGATGTGATTGGTCTTTCACTGGAGAGGTAAGGGCCTAATGATACCGTTTGGGATCTGTTGGACAGGAACGATGTTATCCATGTCAACACAGTGTTTGTCACACCAATCTCGCGCATTCTATTAATATGAATGGCGTGCGAGATGGTGTCGAACGCTGCTGTTAGGTCGAGCAGGATGAGTACAACCTGTCTCCCCTCATCCTGCAAGAACTTAATGGAATCCGATAATTCTATCAAGGCTGTTTCGGGGGAGTGGCCGGGGCGGAACCCTGATTGTTGGGGGTGCAGAATGTGGTTGTTCTCTACAAAGGTTTTTAACTCCCCATACACTAATTGCTCCGTGATTTTACCTAGAGTCGGTAGTAAAGAAATTGGGCGCATATTAGTGAGATCAGTGGGGGATTTGTTCTGCTTCTTCATTAGAGGCTTCACAATGGCCTTTTTCCAGTCATCGGGTACGATGCCTGAGCCGAGAGATTCATTAATGATAGCATTAATTGTGGGATTTACAGCCTAGATGAGGTGGTGAAGAATGCTAGGGGGGCATGAGTCCGTAGGGGCTCCCGATTTACAGGCCAGGATTGCCTTATGAGTTTGTTGGAGGGATACTGGTGAGAAACTGCCAAGGGTGGAAGGATTTGTGACGGGTTCATGGGTGGTGATTAGGGGTTGAGGGAAATCCTTCTGGATGTTGGCAATTTTGTCTATGAAGAAGTCAGCAATTTGATTGCATAGGATTTGGGATGGGGGAATTTCGGGTAGGAGAGCTTTAGGATGAGTAAAAGACTTAACTATGGAGAAGACGGTTTGTTGTTTTTGTTGGGCTTCATCTATGGCTTTGGTAAAGTATTCCTTTTTAGCCGCTTTGATGCTAGAGAGGTATAATTTCCTCTGCTGGATGTAAAGTAGTCTTGAGGCTTCGTCATAGGTTTTTCTCCATTTCCTTTCTTGAGTCCTGCAAAGGAGATGGCTTTCAGTGAGGGACTGGGTGTACCAGGGAGCATTGGGCTTTCTTTAACGGCGATCTGGATGATGGGCATTTGGACTGGAGTTGTCAGAGACAATTTGCTCAATCCAGATTTGGAAATTGCGGGAGTCGGACGTTACATCTCCGACTAATGTGGGGGGCGGGGCCAGAGGCTGGGGGTCTGACTTGATACGTTCAGCCACTTTCTTCCAATTGGTAGTGAAGGAAGGAAGGGGGCGCTTAGCGCTAGATAGCGTGGCGGGTTTTTCCTTTATGGCAAAAGGGATGAGGCAGTGGTCGGTCCATATTTGAGGGATCGGCGGGGACGTATTTATGGTTGTCAAATTAGAGCAGATACCGTCTAGCGTATGGCCTGCCCGGTGTGTCGAGGTAGTAACGAGTTGGGAGAGACCAAAGATGCTTAGCGACTGTTGGAAGCTAATGGTGTGGGGGTCTGTACAAGATTTCAGATCCAGAAGGGCTCCAGGAGGGTGGTGCATGGCCTCCCTCTCAACATTGACAAAGCTCCTGGGGGTGGTGTTCCCCGGGGCTCAAGGGTTCATTACAGGTGGGAGGCTGTGTGCCCCCACTAATTAATTAATAAAAGCACCGGGGGTAGTGTTCCCCGTGGCTTGGGGGGCCTCCAAGGCCCCCCCACAGATTGAAAAACAAGCCCCGGGGGTTGCGGTTCCCGGGCTTGCGGGGAGGTGTGTGCAATTATTTATGGTGGTGGTCTCCGGGGCAGTGTGGGGGGTTTGGGCCCCCTACACATTTCTTACTTCCCCCGGGACCTGGCCCACCCAGGAGCTTCAATTAAACAAAGCAGGGAGCCTTTTTCATTTGTTTTGGGCCCTGGAGGTCCTTGTGGGACCCCCTGAGCAGGCCTAGGGGGTCAGGGTGTTTGTACCCTGCCCCCTTTTTTTGTTTTGCACGTTTGTTTGACTGTTTTCTTTTGATGAACAAGATGGTTTGGTGTGTCGACAGCCAATTAGCATAAAGCTCGTGGCCGGGAGGCTCCGCGGATCCCTTGTGCCTCTAAATATCGAACCTTTTATTTTTGATTTTCTCAGCAAATTTTTCTCAGCAAGATTTCCACAATTTTTAAAAAAGGTCTCTTTGTGAGCCAAGGGCTACCTTTGTACCAAAATTGGTGTAATTCTGTTCAGCAGTTTCAGCTATAACTGTGTCTGAAGTTTCCTATGGGAAATAGATGTTTTTACTTTTATTTTTTGAATTTCTCTGTAACTACTGAACGGATTTATACCATCAAAAAAATGGTCTATTTCTGAACCAAGGGCTACCTTTTTGCCAAATCAGGTTTAATTCCGTTCAGCAGTTTGGGCTGTAGCTCTGTCAAAATTTCCTTTGGGAATTAGCATGGGGAAAACACGTTTTGGAACCCCCCTTTTTCTTGGCCCCCGCTTGCCGAATCACCATGAAACTTTCAAGATAGGTGCTGACCGGAGCTCCCCACTAGTTTTGAAAAGATTTCGAGGATTTGTCGACCGGCGCCAAAGTTATTGGGAAAAGAAAAAATGCTTTTTGAATAGAAACTATAAGAAAATCTTTTTGAATAGAAACAAGGTAGGTAGTATATATATATATATATATATATATTCACTGAAAAAACCATAGGTTATAGACCATATATAGTTAGGAATTCGCATTTACAAAACCTTATTTTACTCACACAAAACCATTGAAATTCCATATGTAGTTAGTTGCACTAACTATATATCGCGCACCCGCAATCCACTGCTGATGATGTCACATATTACATCATTCATGACATGGTCAGTGACATCACTGATGACATCACTGATGACATCTCAAATGACATCACTGATGACATCTCATTTGACATTACTGATCACATCACTGATGATATCATTCATGTGATAATACTATGAACCTCTTCAGACTCTAATATAACCTTAGATACAATCAGTGTAAACAGACACTCACAGACTGTCACTCATCCATGGAGTTACTCACACACCTAGTCAGTCATGCAAAGAATCAATCACACCTCCATTTCCTCAACTATACAGTTATACAAACTTTACTTATTCAAACATATACTAACACATATTTACTCTCTTATACAATCCCTGATACAAGTTCCCAATGATCCATACGGCCACTCACACATTCACTGGCTCTTATGCACAGTTATTTATATATGTCAACTCTCACATGTACTGTGTTTTACATATGTACTTACTTTGACATGTAGCACTGAGATATCCATTCACTCACCAATACACTCATGCACACAGTCAACCGCCCATACAGCTGTTTCCACATGCACTTTTGAAACCATACATCTAGTGAATCAACTGCTCACACATCTATGCACAGAGTCATACACCTCCCAGCCACCCACACACACACTCAGTCTCCCATACAAATACTTGGGCAACCAATCAATAACCCATATAGTTACTCATATAGCTACTTATCAACACATGCAACAGTTTACAGAACAACAGACATTATGATGCACAAATTAAGACAGTTTAGTCACTAACCCATGCACTCAGTGAGACACATTTAATCACTCACTCATACAGTCAGTCATGCACCTACTAAATCCTTCATCCAGACACTTATACATCCACTCATTCTTCAATATGTAAGACATATTTTAACTTTACAGAAACATACAGTCACTGGATGTTGTCATCAGTGATGTCATCAGTGATGTCATTTGAGATGTCATCAGTGATGTCATCAGTGATGTCACTGACCATGTCATGAATGATGTAATATGTGACATCATCAGCAGTGGATTGCGGGTGCGCGATATATAGTTAGTGCAAGTAACTATATATGGAATTTCAATGGTTTTGTGTGAGTAAAATAAGGTTTTGTAAATGCGAATTCCTAACTATATATGGTCTATAACCTATGGTTTTTTCAGTGAATTTTCAAGGTTTTGTAAATGCTAATTCCTTACTATATATGGTCTATACCCTATGGTTTTTTCAGTGAATTTTCAAGGTTTTGTAAATGCTAATTCCTAACTATATATGGTCTATAACCTATGGTTTTTTCAGTGAATATATATATATATATACATACATATATAAACATATATCAACTGTATATCTATATAAATACAAACATAAATGCATGCATATATATACTTATATGCATACAGATGCATGTTATTTACATGAAAGTTGAAAAAACACTAATAAAAGCAAAGCTAAAAAGACACCTCATTACAAACAGAATGGCTTTAACTTAAACGAGGGCGAGATCTATTGCATTTTCAATGCTTGTTTACTTTGGTTCCATCAAGAAGGCATTCAGATGTGTCACACATTTGCCATGAATTCTGAATGTTAGCACTCTAGTTGCACATTAGATCACTGTAGTAAAGCTACTGCTCACAGGGACGTCTGCTGCTGGTATTCAAAGTGCATGTTTCAATCTGCATGTCAGAATCTTTTTAATGAAATAGAAGAGGATTTGAGAAGTCACTCAAAATGATCCCTAATTTTTCTTTATGAAGCACTAATCATACTTTCTATGGCAAAATTAACCCCCTCATGTTGTTCCTTTTTAAATTGAGTGTTTTCAGACTTACCACTTCATTCCAATCAAGATGGCTTCTGGTGTGCCATACTTTTGTCATAAGTAAGACTGTTAGCGCTCTAGTTGTTCTTTAGAACACTCTGGGACATTCTGTCATTGGGCTATACTTGGGGTACATCTGGGTGATATTTGGGCTACATTTAGGCTCTTTTGTCTCTGGTGGCCATCTTGGGAGACTGTATGTCAGAATTTTTTAATGAAATTGAAGAGGGTTTGAGAAGTCACTCAAAATGTGCCCTAATTTTTCTTTCTGCAGCACTAATCATAATTCATATGGCAAAATATACCCCCTCATTTTGTTCCTTTTTAAATTAAATGTTTTAAGAGTTACCACTTTATTCCAATCAAGATGGCTTCAGGTGTGCCATACCTTTGTAATAAGTAGGACTGTTAGCGCTCTAGTTGTTCTTTAGAACACTCTGGGACATTCTGTCATTGGGCTATACTTGGGCTACATCTGGGTGATATTTGGGCTACATTTGGGCTCTTTTGTCTCTGGTGGCCATTTTGGGAGACTGCATGTCAGAATTTTTTAATGAAATAGAAGAGGATTTGAAAAGTCACTCAAAATGTGCCCTAATTTTTCATTCTGCAGCACTAATCATACTTTCTATGGCAAAATATACCCCCTCATGTTTCTTTTTAAATTAAATGTTTTAAGAGTTACCACTTTATTCCAATCGAGATGGCTTCAGGTGTGCCATACCTTTGTAATAAGTAGGACTGTTAGCGCTCTAGTTGTTCTTTAGAACACTCTGGGACATTCTGTCATTGGGCTATACTTGGGCTACATCTGGGTGATATTTGGGCTACATTTGGGCTCTTTTGTCTCTGGTGGCCATTTTGGGAGACTGCATGTCAGAATGTTTTAATGAAATAGAAAAGGATTTGAGAAGTCACTCAAAATGTGCCCTAATTTTTCATTCTGCAGCACTAATCATACTTTCTATGGCAAAATATACCCCCTCATGTTGTTTCTTTTTAAATTAAATGTTTTAAGAGTTACCACTTTATTCCAATCAAGATGGCTTCAGGTGTGCCATACCTTTGTAATAAGTAGGACTGTTAGCGCTCTAGTTGTTCTTTAGAACACTCTAGGAGGCTGCAGTAGAACACAAAGGAATCAACTGACAGTCTCTGTCCTTGTTGGATGTACATGTTTTACTGAGAATGTCAGACTTCATTTTCACATGACTGAGAAAGATAATGTGAATTTACAGAAAATATGCTTTCAGTTTAGCTTATAGATCGCCTTCCAAACCACTGTGGGAAAATCATGAGATATTAGTTTTCTTTCAAACAATATTCATGATATCACAGCAGAAGGTTTTTTCACATGGTAAAATCACCTTAGAACCCACCACAATTCCTAAAACGAGTATGGTACCATCAACAAATGATTTATAATGTAACTAAAGTCCTAAAACCCTCTATTGCTTTTTAATGAGGTGCTATCATGTATATTGGTCCCAAGATGGCTGCCAACACTTCTTGGATGAAGTGCTGACAGCCAATCAGATCAGATGTGTGGTTAGGCTCCGCCCAGATATATATCTTTTTTTGAACCTAAATTACTCAAAGTCCACTGGAGCACATATATTGAAACCTAGCAAAGGCACATCGGGCTAACAGTCCCTACAATTTTGCCAAGTTTCGTGCAAATCCATTCAGCCGTTCGAGCTAAAAGTGAGGCCAACCGCCCTATGGAAATTAACATGGGAAAAACGTGTTTTGGGACCCCCCTTTTTTCTCGGCCCCCCCTTGATGAAACCCCCCCAAATTGTCAGGGGCTGCTCGGAAACAAAATGTTCAATTTTCCTGAAAATTTCAGCCAATTCCGTCCACAAACGCCAAAGTTATTAGACATAGAATTTTCAAAAATCCCATAGAGAAAAAATCCTAACTATATATACCTACTGGCGACCGCCAGTAGGTAATATATATATATACATCTTGTCTCTTGGTAGGATCGAGAGACAAGAGGTGGAAATAAACGAAGGGGGAAATGAATGAAAGGGGTAAGGTAGACCCCTCCTGACCCCCTAGGATTGATGTGGGGGCTATTAAAGGGCCCGCGGGGCAAAAAAATAAAACATTTTCGATTTTTCGCGGTGTAAGCGCTACCCGGTACGCAAACCGGGTAGCTCACCGGTAGCGTAACGGGAGTCCGCCATCTTGTGTTTCGGACAAATTTAGTCACAAGATGGAGGATAAACAATGTTGGGAATGGGTATAAGGGGGCACGGGAGACATATCCTGACCCCCTAGGTTTTCTGAGGGTGGCTGAGGAGGCCCATATATGTAAAAAAAAAACCTTTTTTTTCCACATTTTCGCACAGTTAGCGCCGGTCCGCGCACCGGGTAGCGTTCCGGAAAGCGTAACAAGGGGAAAACCAAGGGAAATAGTAAAATAATATTTTAGAGTTCTTTGAGGTAGGGTAGCTCTGAATAGAGCTGTTGTGTTGTGTGGGTGATGTAAGTACCAACATGTAGGTACCAATGAAGAGTCTAAAATTCAATGTACACCGTCTCCTCTGTAGATATTTTGTATGTTCTAATATGGGTTATTTAAATGTAAATGTGTGGAAAAGCACTTCATGCTTTAAAGCAATTGTATTTTTGAACTGATTGTTCTTTTCTCTTAGTCCTCCTCTTTGTTTTTTTTCCCCACACTCTTCTTCAGCATGATAGTTGATAAATTCATTCCCTCAAAACATTTATATACATAAAAAAATTATATTAAATACATATAAAATATATTTTCCTTTGAAAGAAGAATACATTTGACAGCTTTTGATATTTGCTAATAAAAAACCATTGAAATTCACTGAAAAAACCATAGGTTATAGACCATATATAGTTAGGAATTAGCATTTACAAAACCTTGAAAATTCACTGAAAAAACCATAGGTTATAGACCATATATAGTTAGGAATTAGCATATACAAAACCTTATTTTACTCACACAAAACCATTGAAATTCGCATATATAGTTAGTTGCACTAACTATATATCGCACACCCGCAATCCACTGCTGATCATGTCACATATTACATCATTCATGTCATCAGTGATGTCATCAGTGATGTCACTGACCATGTCATGAATGATGTAATATGTGACATGATCAGCAGTGGATTGCGGGTGCGCGATATATAGTTAGTGCAACTAACTATATATGCGAATTTCAATGGTTTTGTGTGAGTAAAATAAGGTTTTGTAAATGCTAATTCCTAACTATGGGGCCGATTAGGATGGCGGACGGAAATGGGTACTGTCCGCCATGGTGGGGGAAATTTTACTCCCGGCTGCGCCGCGGAGATACCGCGGTTGGGATTAGGATATTCATGTGACGAAACTCCGACCGCGGCGGACGGTTCACAACCAACACCGTCCGCGGTGGACGGAACACAACCAAGTCCGTCCACGGCGGACGGAGTTCAATGAACAACCACAGCCGCGGACGGAAATGACCGCGGAAAATAAAACATGTACCGCCATACCTGAGAATACTCCGTGGCCGCAATTAGGATAAATCCGCCCGTACCACGGAACTCACAGCCATCCACGTCTGCGGCGGAAACAATGCTACGAGAACCACAGCATCACCGCGGAAGGCCAACACGCACAACATCCCTAGCGCCTAACAAATGTCAGAAAGTGCACCGCAAGTCCTAAGCAAACATACGAACATTGACAAGGCCCCCCCCCCAACACCAAGCACAAGCCACCATGACACGTCCCAATCATCCAATAATGCACACACGTCAACACGCCCACCTACCACCTGACTCGCAACAACCATTGAGACACGACTACAAAATGACACCCACACACAACCACAATCCTTTGCACCACAGCATTGCTGCCAGCAAGAGGGCAAATCGAGAAACTGCTAACTCACATAAAATCACATAGAAGACACCCACCCACCACCCTACCACACCCACCACACAAACACCCACCACACAAATCCGACACATCACACACCACACACCTGCACCTCCCAACTCACTCAACTCACACACTGAGCACCACACACCATGGCACCCAAAAAAAACCCGAAATTCACTGAGACAGAGTTGAGGGTAATGGTAGATGAAATACTCCGTGTTGAGCCCCACATCTTCGGGGCCCAAGTCCAGCAGACGACCGTGGCGCAAAAGAACCACATGTGGGACAGGATCGTCACTCGGTTGAATGCGTCGGGGACTGTGCCGAGGACGAAGCATGACATTCAGAGGCGGTGGCATGACCTAAAGACCAGGATCAAGGGCATCCGCGCGAAAAACGTCGCTAGAGCCAATCATACTGGCGGTGGCACACCCCCGGAGCCATTACCCTACACCGATTGGGAGGAGAAGGTGCTGGGGATACTACACCGAGAGAGCCTAGACGGACTTGACGAAGGAGAAGAGACTGGTGAGTACAAACCAAGCACCACGATCAGCACGACATGGTCAGGCTCACACAACAGAGAAGAAACATCCCCTACGCCCCAACCCATGCACGTTCGACACCAACTCACTAACATGTCCATGGCTCCCAACAGGCCCCCATGTTCACGGGGAGGGTGGTGGTGGTGGTGGTGGAGGGTGGGGTGTGTGAGAGGCCCAAACTACAACTCCCAACAGGCCCCCATGTTCACGGGGAGGGTGGTGGTGGTGGTGGTGGTGGAGGGTGGGGAGTGTGAGAGGCCCAAACTACAACTCCCAACAGGCCCCCATGTTCACGGGGAGGGTGGTGGTGGTGGTGGTGGAGGGTGGGGTGTGTGAGAGGCCCAAACTACAACTCCCAACAGGCCCCCATGTTCACGGGGAGGGTGGTGGTGGTGGTGGTGGAGGGTGGGGAGTGTGAGAGGCCCAAACTACAGCTCCCAACAGGCCCCCATGTTCACGGGGAGGGTGGTGGTGGTGGTGGTGGAGGGTGGGGTGTGTGAGAGGCCCAAACTACAACTCCCAACAGGCCCCCATGTTCACGGGGAGGGTGGTGGTGGTGGTGGTGGAGGGTGGGGTGTGTGCGACAGGAAACAGAAATGGCTACAAATCTATATAACCATGTAATGTCCAAATTACTGACCAGCTCGATCTTGTCCCTCAGGTGATCGTCAACTGACTGGGGAAACCAGTACCCGGCCGCCAGCCTCGCCTCCCACACCTACAGGACTCTCTGGTGACGAGGACACAGTCAGCTCCGGGGCGGAGGATGGAGCGGGACCAAGCACGCAGCCAGGGCCATCTGGCTCACAGGGACTCCTGGGACCGACCAACGTCGCATGTGTGACTCCAGCGGCACCTGTCTCTGTGATCTGCACAGTCCCCACCACCACCAGTACCACCAGTACCACCAGTACCACCAGTACCACCACTACCACCAGCACCACGACTCCTGCCGCTGCCACCCAGCATAACCCACCGCGCAACGCTGGTCCAACGGCCCCACACACAAGCAGGGTGAGTGGGCCACAAACACAGGCAACGGGACAACATCCAATCAGGCGAGCCACACACCGCCGTGCAGAGGAGGAACAGCTACCCCAGCCAGTGGAACAGTCCCTACAAGCTCTTGCCAGGTGCCAGGCGTCATACGACCGGTCCCAGGCAAACGCTGATCGTGCACACCAGGACTCAGTGGACAACACCAACACCCAGCGCCAAATCTCTGGCATCCTTGGCCAGATGTTGCTGATCATGGAGCAGCAGGCAACGATGTGGAGTGAATGGGTTGGCCGGAACAACCCCCCCCCCCTCCACCAAGTGTGGTAGCGCCACCGCCACCGTCACCTCCGCCTCCCCCGTCACCTCCGCCTCCCCCGCCACCTCCGCCTCCACCGCCGCCACCACCACCTGAGCCCCTGGCGACGGATGTGGCCCATCAACAACCTGCCCTCCCAGCTGACTCTGTTCCAGGTCAGAGACGGAGGGGCCGGCCGAGGCAGAAAGTGGCTGAGAGCAGTGTTGGCGCGCCAGGCACACGCTCCAAGAGGGGACGACCATGACAATGTCACTGCCTGTGCCAGACATTCACCCAGCTAAGTAGCCTGTCCCACAGACAATCATTCCCACTGGTCTGCTGGACTACCCTGACACCCCCCAATGTGGTGTCAGCACGGACATTTCATCTGCTAATACCTTCAACTCCAACTCCCTCCACCCCACTTACTTGTAAATATTCACCAGCACAGAAGCACAACCTCTAAATAAATAGCATTAACTCACACAATGATGTTTTGCCTCCATGTTTATTCACATGATTGCCATCAGATACAGACGTAAACAGGTACAGGGATCATAGTCGTACATGATCATGGCGCTGCGGGAGTGACCTAGAGAAAACCAGAGTCAGCAAACACACGTCAGTAAAGAGATTCACACACATCACAACACAATGCACAGCAACATTACACAAACGACAACCATCACACAAGCATGGGATGAGAGCACACACATCATGGACACTTCTATGTCCAAAGACATGAAGACACACATGTGCAACCATCACAAACAACACCCAGCTGATTAACCCCATATCCACACAACACCAGCAAACATACATGAGGCATTGTCAACCGCCACTAGAGGTAGATACTCACATTCAAGGGAAGTAGCGATCTATGAGCTGGCGCCTCTGGTCCACACCTTCCTCCTCACCACTATCCTCATCAGTCGACATGGGTGGGATGGGAGGCCGAGGCACTCCTTCGTCTTCAGGGTCCAACAGCAGTTCAATGTCATTGCGTACTGCCAGGTTGTGGAGCATGCAGCAGGCAATCACGATCTTGCATACTTTTCCTGGTGAGTAAGGCAGGGCCCCTCCGGTCTTATCGAGGCACCGAAACCTAGACTTTAGCAGTCCAAAGGTACGTTCGATGACTCTCCGTGTCCTTCCATGTGCCTCATTGTACCGCATGTCACCCGCCGTCCTCGGATTACGTAGGGGACTGAGGAGCCAGGGCCGGTTTGGGTAAGCCGAGTCGCCTATGTAGGGGGATGACAGAGACAAACATCAGAAAAAGATATGGTGGGTACCCCATGCAACACAGAGATCACAAGAGTACCCACTGCACACTCACCAACAAGCCACGCTTGACCGGGTCGCAGATTTGCCATGAGTCGTGGGACATTGCTGCTCCGCATGATGTGGGCGTCATGTGCGGATCCAGGAAATCTGGCACACACATGGGAGATGATGTTGTTCGCCAGGCACACCACCTGCACGTTCAGCGAATGAAAGTGTTTGCGATTCCTGAACACTTGTTCGCGTGCCCGTGGTGGAATGAGAGCGATGTGTGTGCCATCAATTGAGCCCACAACGTGAGGTATGTGGCCCAGTGCATAGAAACCAGCTTTGACAGCTGGCAACTCTTCCGGCCGTGGAAAATGTATGTACTCATCCTTGTACAGCATCATAGCTGTTAACACATCCCGAAGAACCGTGCTGAACATGGCCTGTGACATCCCCCCGCCAACTCCAACTGTGAACTGAAAAGTGCCAGTAGCGAAGAAATGTAGTACCGCCATGACCTTTGCAGTGGGTGTAATCGACCCAGGATACGTTCTACGTGGCTGCAGATGAGGAGACAATTGTGCCACAAGCTCCAGCAACCGACGTCGATCCAGCCGGAATTTCCGAATCACCTCCTCGTCTACCATATCCTCCAGCACAGTGTATGGCCGATGCACATTTGGAGCCCTCCTGTGTGGGAGAGAGATGTAACTTTGGTCAACTTACAAACGACGCATACGTGTAGAGCTCCATCACATGTGTACCTTACTGACAAAACTTCAGTCTTCACCCTAATGTTTCGTAGACACATCACAGACACTCATGCTACTGCATGCACACAAACGATAAGTGTACACACGCCATGTCATCAAGCACAAATGCCACCACCAATAATGATGTGCATACGGAAATGACATGCATGGTGACACAACGTACAAAACACATACACGGAATGCATGTGTACCACCACCACTGTAGTCACCTCGACACAACAAGAAACTGACAACAGATGCATTAATTGGCCACACAGCCGTGATGTACTGTGTAGTTGTGAAGATGTAACAACGTCTGTAGGGTCACACCCGACGTCAACAAGTACAAATGCACATCTGTTGCCCATTATGTGCCGACTGATTGCCATTGTATGGACACACATGCTATATTGTATGACATATGACCTTTCCCAATCACGCTCACATCCATCATGACACAACTGCACACAACACATCACGGTGCAGTGTCTGACAAGATCACATAATTGGCGCCGCCATGGCGGTGCTCAACTTCCGCTACTTCCCAAAGGCCATATGCGGCCAGCGTCCCTCTCCCCATTGGCTGCATGTGCATGGACCGTCACGGGCAGACATCGGCGACCGCACGTGCAAGCCTCAGGCACGGATGCTTCAGTTGCAACAATGTACTATCACTGGCGCCTCCATGGCGGTGCACGTACTCAGCGGGGGAGGTGCAGGCCTATACACCCTGTAGATGTAGTCAATGGACATGGCATTTCATGACCCCCCTTACAGTCACCTTGCATCATCCACCGTACACCGGCCGGAGAGGCCGGGCCTAGGACGACCGCCGTGGCCGGCCATGAACAACCGCCGTGGCCGGCCATTAACAACCGCCGTGCCCGGCCATGAACAACCGCCGTGCCCGGCCATGAACAACCGCCGTGCCCGGCCATGAACAACCGCCGTGCCCGGCCATGAACAACCGCCGTGCCCGGCCATGGCGGTTGTGTTCATGGCCGGGCACGGCGGTCGTCCTAGGCCCGGCCGCTCCGGCCGGTGTACGGTGGATGATGCAAGGTGACTGTAAGGGGGGTCATGAAATGCCATGTCCATTGACTACATCTACAGGGTGTATAGGCCTGCACCTCCCCCGCTGAGTACGTGCACCGCCATGGAGGCGCCAGTGATAGTACATTGTTGCAACTGAAGCATCCGTGCCTGAGGCTTGCACGTGCGGTCGCCGATGTCTGCCCGTGACGGTCCATGCACATGCAGCCAATGGGGAGAGGGACGCTGGCCGCATATGGCCAATCGCAAGTAGCGGAAGCTGTGCACCGCAACTATAGGGCCAGTCATTGGCCCATTTCACGATCACGCTTCCAGGGCTGACCAATTGCTGGCGACGTATGCCACTGACACGTGCTGAGGGCCCTATATATGTGTGTTGGCCAAAACAACACTTCCTACCCTGGGGACCAGTGCTGCCTGTGACCATCACCTCGACCTGCTGCTGCTGCTGAGCTGACCACCGACTGCTACCTGTGACCATCACCTCGACCTGCTGCTGCTGCTGAGCTGACCACCGACTGCTGCCTGTGACCATCACCTCGACCTGCTGCTGCTGCTGAGCTGACCACCGACTGCTGCCTGTGACCATCACCTCGACCTGCTGCTGCTGCTGAGCTGACCACCGACTGCTGCCTGTGACCATCACCTCGACCTGCTGCTGCTGCTGAGCTGACCACCGACTGCTGCCTGTGACCATCACCTCGACCTGCTGCTGCTGCTGAGCTGACCACCGACTGCTGCTCTAGTGCCATACTCCGTGATCTTGCCATGTCGAGAGGCAAAGTGATCCGGTCTCGACCCTTCACCGCCGCGGAGCTTGATGTCCTCGTGGACGGTGTACTCCGCAACTATGGACGCCTCTACGGCGCACCAGGACGGGTGGTAAGTGCAGTGTGGGACATGTTGGTGTGCATGAGGGGGCAAAATGATCTTGCCAATTTCTATCTTAGCTGTGTAGTGTGGGCTACACATATGTTCCCGATTGTGCATGGCTGCTGACAGTTACGTCTTGCCCCTATGTGTGTAACAGGCCACCTGTCCACTGACTTTAACCCTTTTGTCTTTCATCATGGTAGGTCAAGCTGCACCTTCGCAAGGACCTGTGGAGGAGCATAGCACGGGAAGTACGGGCATTGGGGGTGTGCAACAGACGACATACACACTGCCACAAACGCTGGGACGACATTTCCAGGCTGAGCAAGAATGTAGCTGAAGTAACACTGGGCCTGATTCCAAGGACGCCCCGTCTGGCCCGACGCTCCATGACCCCTCTCATGCACGGTATCATTGCAGTGACGCATCCTGAACTGGCCGAACGTCTGAGTGCCGATCAACAGCAAACTAGCGGTGAGCATACTGTCTGTGTAGGAAACTTGTGAGTGCTATGCATGTATTGGTGCACAGACACACTATTGAGTTCCGTGTTGCGTATGTATGCCTGTGCTGCCATTTTGGTCCCATTGGGTGGTACTCATTTGACAGCCAGGTCCGCCATGTTGACACGCTACTTGCTTAGTACTTGAGTGTTAAAGCACATCCCCTAGTGGTCCATGGCCCCATGGCAGGAAATGTGAGGATGACTGGTAGGGGTGGGCCATGTGCAGGATGTGGGCTCCTAAACCTTTGTCTGCTATGTAATTTGGCTATCCTGTTCCTTCTGTACGTCAGTCTGCCCATGACTCACACATCTTTTCTGTGCATTTCAGCTTTGACAGAGGACACTCTGCCACAGACGGTGGAGAGTAGCCGAGGAAATGAGTCCGGCTCAGACTTCGCACACACGCAGACTGACACGGAGGAGGCCAGCGCCGGAGAGGGGGACAGGACCGTCCCTGAGGACTCGCATGTGGAGACACCATCGTCCACCTCGTCGGACACTCTTGGTGAGCCTGCACTGTTGTCACAGACTGGGAGTGGGCACTCATCACCTTCTGTCGGAAGACAGCACACAGGGCCCACACTTCCACCAACTGCACCATGTACTGTTCGTGGCCGGGGGAGTAGGGGGAGCAGAGTGGCGTTCGGTGCAGGCACCGCTGCCCCTGCCACGGTGAGCCAAAATGCACTGTGTGCTGAGGCAGTTGATCTGCTGCGACAGCTGTGTGTGGGGCAGACCAATATGACAAATGCTTTCCAGGACCATGATAGGAAGTTGGGGCAGGTGGTGGCATTCATGGAAGGGATGCATGGCGATCTTTCAGGTCTACACAGGACAGTGCAGTCATTGGCAAGCAGTGTGTCGTCTGCAATAGTTCAGTCGAATGAACAGGGTGCTACTTCTGTTTCCCCATCTACACCGCTGGATGTCTCAGGGGGTAGTGATTATTCAGAGCAAAACTCAAATAAAGGTTATTGCACTAGAAGCAGCATCAGACAGCACGTCAGGGCACGCAGGGCACAGACCCCATCCCCTAGATCAGCTACATCTGTTCACGTAGACGACGTCAGATGCACTGGAGTACACACACAGGATCCACAAGTGTTGTTGGAGGACATGCCTTCCGGAGCTACACAGGCATTCAACACAAAAGGTACTCCCAAGGCATGGGATACTCACATGTCCATGGACTGTTCCTTGGACAAGGCCAGTCAGAAGACTAAGGCACCTACTAAGAGCAGGGAGACTCCCAAGAGCAGGCCCACAGTAGAGGTAAGGGACACTCCCAAGGACAGTGAGAAGACTAAGGCACCTACTAAGAGCAGGGAGACTCCCAAGAGCAGGCCCACAGTAGAGGTAAGGGACACTCCCAAGGACAGTGAGAAGACTAGGGCACCTACTAAGAGCAGGGAGACTCCCAAGAGCAGGCCCACAGCAGTCGATAGGAACACTCCCAAGGACAGTGAGAAGACTAAGGCACCTACTAAGAGCAGGGAGACTCCCAAGAGCAGGCCCACAGTAGAGGTAAGGGACACTCCCAAGGACAGTGAGAAGACTAGGGCACCTACTAAGAGCAGGGAGACTCCCAAGAGCAGGCCCACAGCAGTCGATAGGAGCACTCCCAAGGACAGTGAGAAGACTAAGGCACCTACTAAGGGCAGGGAGACTCCCAAGAGCAGGCCCACAGCAGAGGTAGGGGACACTCCCAAGGGCATGGACACACACAGAGAGCAGGTGTCTACTGGAGACAGGTGCACCACAGACGACAAGTCTGCTGGCAGGAACAGGGCGGCGAGCAGGGCACAGGCTACATCCAGAGACAACACTCCACCTAAGGATAAGGCACATCCTACGGACAAGGCATCTAGCATGGACAATGGCGCTATCAAGGACAGGCATACTTCACCCCTGGCTGCACTGAGGCTGATGTTTACTACTGAACGCCAAACTGATGTCTCCGCGGCGGAGTCCCCCCATACCTCCACTCCCATCCAGGCCAGTCAGAAGCAGAGGTGGGTGTCCCCTGTTGTTGCATCCCCCATTACACATCATTCCGAGTCCAGGCGGCAGGCACAGAGCAAACGACAAGCAGGCTCCAGCACGTCCCCAGAAACCAGATCCCCGGCAGCAGTTGCTCCACCTATGCTGGGTGGTGATTCTTTGGAGTCCCCGCCACTTGGCAGTCCAGTCCTGTCCAGGGTGCACTCACGCCTCCATAAGAAACGCAGACACACACCATTGACACCTGCCAACCCCGATTTGGCTCTAGGTGACCTATCACCAGCTCCCAGGCCCACCCTGCCTCCTGGCCCATACAGCCCTGTGGCTCATCATTTCAGTTGTCCCAGTGGCGCTGGTGCAGTTGACTCTCATGTATCAGATGGTGGCACAGTCTCAGTTGTGCCCTCTCCTGTTGCACGTCCTGGCAGTGTATCTGGGTCTATGGCTCACGTGTCAGTTAGGAGATCTGTGGCTGTGTTGCACACTCCTGTTTCTGGTGCTGGCAGTCTGTCTGGGTCAGTGGCTCACGTGTCAGTGACTACATCTGTGGCTGTGTCTCACACTCCTGTTGCTGGTGCTGCCAGTGTGCCTGGGTCCGTGGCCCATGTGTGTGTGACTCGGGCTGTGGCTGTGTCTCACACTCCTGTTGCTGGTGCTGCCAGTGTGTCTGGGTCCGTGGCCCATGTGTGTGTGACTCGGGCTGTGACTGTGTCTCACACTCCTGTTGCTGGTGCTGCCAGTGTGTCCGAGGCAGGTAGTTCACGCAGTCCCCCTGATTCTGTGATGTGAGGTGCTGTACACTTCACTCAAATGTTACTTCACATGGTGTGTCCATTGGGAACTGCGTGGCACTCTTGTGGTTCCTGTGACGGGTTGGTAGGGACACGTAGTTGTGCAGCCTCTGATGTACCTGCTGTGTACTGCACAATGCCCTGTTGATGCTCTGATACTGCATACTGCCCTCTCGTTACCTGCCTCTATTGTACCTGCTCTGTTATGCACAATGCCCTGTTGATGCTCTGATACTGCATACTGCCCCTCTCACGTGCTGCCTCTGATGTACCTGCTCTGTTCTGTGCAATGCCCTGTTGATGCTCTGATACTGCATACTGCCCCTCTCACGTGCTGCCTCTGATGTACCTGCTCTGTTCTGTGCAATGCCCTGTTGATGCTCTGATACTGCATACTGCCCTCTCGTTACCTGCCTCTATTGTACCTGCTCTGTTATGCACAATGCCCTGTTAATGCTCTGATACTGCATACTGCCCCTCTCACATGCTGCCTCTGATGTACCTGCTCTGTTCTGTGCAATGCCCTGTTGATGCTCTGATACTGCATACTGCCCTCTCGTTACCTGCCTCTATTGTACCTGCTCTGTACTGCACAATGCCCAGTTGATGCTCTGATACTGCACTCTCGTTACCTGCTATGATGTACCTGCTCTGGTGCCCACTTTGCCCATGCTCACGCATACACTGTGATTAAACCCCTATTTTGTGAAATAAAGGTGGTCTATCAAATCTCGTGGTTTGTCGTTGTCATTCCTGCTTGCGTACTACAAATGTGTATTCGTATTTGCTTCTCATCAGTGGTTACGGTGACATGACACTCCCCCTCCCTACGTCACGTCCCTTGCTGGTATTCACCTCCAGACAGCCAATGGTTTGTGCCTTACCTGCGTCGTCGTCCATAGTAGGCCATGACTAGGACGTGGTGGATCGCGAAGAGCATCGGGAAAGCGTGTAGCGCCGGGTCCATGGTGGTGGTCAGCTTGCGGTGGGTATCTCGGCTGTGTCACCTGTGTTCGCTGTGGGGATTCCGACGTGTTCAGACAGGTTGTTTTTCCGCTGCGGTTTTATGTGTGTTTTCCGCCATCTTGATTGGGGGGACGGTCTTAGTCGTCAGTACGTACGGCGGTGAGTCCGGATGTGTTACGTCCGCCGCGTGGTCGTGTGTAGTTGGCAGGCGGAGCGTGCTTTTCCGTCACGGACGGAAATTTGACAAGTTTTCCTATCCTGATATGGCGGACGGAGTATCCGCGGCAGGAGGACACGGAAAAGGCTTTTTCCGCCTACTCACGGGCCGCGGTGGCTCTTCCGTCCGCCATCCTAATCGACCCCTTAATATGGTCTATAACCTATGGTTTTTTCAGTGAATTTTCAAGGTTTTGTAAATGCTAATTCCTAACTTTATATGGTCTATAACCTATGGTTTTTTCAGTGAATATATATATATATATATATATATATTACCTACTGGCGGTCGCCAGTAGGTATATATAGTTAGGATTTTTTCTCTATGGGATTTTTGAAAATTCTATGTCTAATAACTTTGGCGTTTGTGGACGGATTTGGCTGAAATTTTCAGGAAAATGGAACATTTTGTTTCTGAGCAGCCCCTGACAATTTGGGGGGGTTTCATCAAGGGGGGGCCGAGAAAAAAGGGGGGTCCCAAAACGCGTTTTTCCCATGTTAATTTCCATAGGGCGGTTGGCCTCACTTTTAGCTCGAACGGCTGAATGGATTTGCACGAAACTTGGCAAAATTGTAGGGACTGTTAGCCCGATGTGCCTTTGCTAGGTTTCAATATATGTGCTCCAGTGGACTTTGAGTAATTTAGGTTCAAAAAAAGATATATATCTGGGCGGAGCCTAACCACACATCTGATCTGATTGGCTGTCAGCACTTCATCCAAGAAGTGTTGGCAGCCATCTTGGGACCAATATACATGATAGCACCTCATTAAAAAGCAATAGAGGGTTTTAGGACTTTAGTTACATTATAAATCATTTGTTGATGGTACCATACTCGTTTTAGGAATTGTGGTGGGTTCTAAGGTGATTTTACCATGTGAAAAAACCTTCTGCTGTGATATCATGAATATTGTTTGAAAGAAAACTAATATCTCATGATTTTCCCACAGTGGTTTGGAAGGCGATCTATAAGCTAAACTGAAAGCATATTTTCTGTAAATTCACATTATCTTTCTCAGTCATGTGAAAATGAAGTCTGACATTCTCAGTAAAACATGTACATCCAACAAGGACATAGACTGTCAGTTGATTCCTTTGTGTTCTACTGCAGCCTCCTAGAGTGTTCTAAAGAACAACTAGAGCGCTAACAGTCCTACTTATTACAAAGGTATGGCACACCTGAAGCCATCTTGATTGGAATAAAGTGGTAACTCTTAAAACATTTAATTTAAAAAGAAACAACATGAGGGGGTATATTTTGCCATAGAAAGTATGATTAGTGCTGCAGAATGAAAAATTAGGGCACATTTTGAGTGACTTCTCAAATCCTTTTCTATTTCATTAAAACATTCTGACATGCAGTCTCCCAAAATGGCCACCAGAGACAAAAGAGCCCAAATGTAGCCCAAATATCACCCAGATGTAGCCCAAGTATAGCCCAATGACAGAATGTCCCAGAGTGTTCTAAAGAACAACTAGAGCGCTAACAGTCCTACTTATTACAAAGGTATGGCACACCTGAAGCCATCTTGATTGGAATAAAGTGGTAACTCTTAAAACATTTAATTTAAAAAGAAACATGAGGGGGTATATTTTGCCATAGAAAGTATGATTAGTGCTGCAGAATGAAAAATTAGGGCACATTTTGAGTGACTTTTCAAATCCTCTTCTATTTCATTAAAAAATTCTGACATGCAGTCTCCCAAAATGGCCACCAGAGACAAAAGAGCCCAAATGTAGCCCAAATATCACCCAGATGTAGCCCAAGTATAGCCCAATGACAGAATGTCCCAGAGTGTTCTAAAGAACAACTAGAGCGCTAACAGTCCTACTTATTACAAAGGTATGGCACACCTGAAGCCATCTTGATTGGAATAAAGTGGTAACTCTTAAAACATTTAATTTAAAAAGGAACAAAATGAGGGGGTATATTTTGCCATATGAATTATGATTAGTGCTGCAGAAAGAAAAATTAGGGCACATTTTGAGTGACTTCTCAAACCCTCTTCAATTTCATTAAAAAATTCTGACATACAGTCTCCCAAGATGGCCACCAGAGACAAAAGAGCCTAAATGTAGCCCAAATATCACCCAGATGTACCCCAAGTATAGCCCAATGACAGAATGTCCCAGAGTGTTCTAAAGAACAACTAGAGCGCTAACAGTCTTACTTATGACAAAAGTATGGCACACCAGAAGCCATCTTGATTGGAATGAAGTGGTAAGTCTGAAAACACTCAATTTAAAAAGGAACAACATGAGGGGGTTAATTTTGCCATAGAAAGTATGATTAGTGCTTCATAAAGAAAAATTAGGGATAATTTTGAGTGACTTCTCAAATCCTCTTCTATTTCATTAAAAAAATTCTGACATGCAGATTGAAACATGCACTTTGAATACCAGCAGCAGACGTCCCTGTGAGCAGTAGCTTTACTACAGTGATCTAATGTGCAACTAGAGTGCTAACATTCAGAATTTATGGCAAATGTGTGACACATCTGAATGCCTTCTTGATGGAACCAAAGTAAACAAGCATTGAAAATGCAATAGATCTCGCCCTCGTTTAAGTTAAAGCCATTCTGTTTGTAATGAGGTGGCTTTTTAGCTTTGCTTTTATTAGTGTTTTTTCAACTTTCATGTAAATAACATGCATCTGTATGCATATAAGTATATATATGCATGCATTTATGTTTGTATTTATATAGATATACAGATGATATATGTTTATATATGTATGTATATATATATATATATTCACTGAAAAAACCATAGGTTATAGACCATATATAGTTAGGAATTAGCATTTACAAAACCTTGAAAATTCACTGAAAAAACCATAGGGTATAGACCATATATAGTTAGGAATTAGCATTTACAAAACCTTGAAAATTCACTGAAAAAACCATAGGTTATAGACCATATATAGTTAGGAATTCGCATTTACAAAACCTTATTTTACTCACACAAAACCATTGAAATTCCATATATAGTTAGTTGCACTAACTATATATCGCGCACCCGCAATCCACTGCTGATGATGTCACATATTACATCATTCATGACATGGTCAGTGACATCACTGATGACATCACTGATGACATCTCAAATGACATCACTGATGACATCACTGATGACAACATCCAGTGACTGTATGTTTCTGTAAAGTTAAAATATGTCTTACATATTGAAGAATGAGTGGATGTATAAGTGTCTGGATGAAGGATTTAGTAGGTGCATGACTGACTGTATGAGTGAGTGATTAAATGTGTCTCACTGAGTGCATGGGTTAGTGACTAAACTGTCTTAATTTGTGCATCATTATGTCTGTTGTTCTGTAAACTGTTGCATGTGTTGATAAGTAGCTATATGAGTAACTATATGGGTTATTGATTGGTTGCCCAAGTATTTGTATGGGAGACTGAGTGTGTGTGTGGGTGGCTGGGAGGTGTATGACTCTGTGCATAGATGTGTGAGCAGTTGATTCACTAGATGTATGGTTTCAAAAGTGCATGTGGAAACAGCTGTATGGGCGGTTGACTGTGTGCATGAGTGTATTGGTGAGTGAATGGATATCTAAGTGCTACATGTCAAAGTAAGTACATATGTAAAACACAGTACATGTGAGAGTTGACATATATAAATAACTGTGCATAAGAGCCAGTGAATGTGTGAGTGGCTGTATGGATCATTGGGAACTTGTATCAGGGATTGTATAAGAGAGTAAATATGTGTTAGTATATGTTTGAATAAGTAAAGTTTGTATAACTGTATAGTTGAGGAAATGGAGGTGTGATTGATTCTTTGCATGACTGACTAGGTGTGTGAGTAACTCCATGGATGAGTGACAGTCTGTGAGTGTCTGTTTATACTGATTGTATCTAAGGTTATATTAGAGTCTGAAGAGGTTCATAGTATTATCACATGAATGATATCATCAGTGATGTGATCAGTAATGTCAAATGAGATGTCATCAGTGATGTCATTTGAGATGTCATCAGTGATATCATTTGAGATGTCATCAGTGATGTCATCAGTGATGTCACTGACCATGTCATGAATGATGTAATATGTGACATCATCAGCAGTGGATTGCGGGTGCGCGATATATAGTTAGTGCAACTAACTATATATGGAATTTCAATGGTTTTGTGTGAGTAAAATAAGGTTTTGTAAATGCGAATTCCTAACTATATATGGTCTATAACCTATGGTTTTTTCAGTGAATATATATATATATTCACTGAAATAACCATAGGTTTCACACCAGTTATAGTTAGGAATTAGCATTTAGAAAACCTATTAAATTTACTGTAAAAACCATAGGTTTCACACCAGTTATAGTTAGCTGGAAATTTTACTGACATAAAACCATTGAAATTCCCATGTTATAGTTAGTTGGACTCCCTATAACTTGCGCGCCTGCAATGCACTGCTGATGACGTCACATATTACATCACTCATGACATGGTCAGTGACATCACTCATGACCCAGTGAATGTGTGTCTTTCTGAAAAATAAATATGTTTTATATATGTATTTGTAAAGGTCGATGGAAGAATAAATGTTTAAATAAGTGTCTAAATGGATGTTTTTAAAAAAAAAATTGATTGGTTAACTGGCTTATTAAGTGTATCTTAGTGAATACATATATTAGCGAGTAATGTTTAAATATTTAAATATATGTATCTGTGTTTCACTTTGTGTATAAGTGGCTGTATGGGTTGGTGAGTAGCTACATGTGTGTGTATATGGGTTATTAGATGTTTTTTTAGTATCAGTATGAGTCTCTGTATGGTTTGGTGGGGGTATTACTTAGCACATAGATGCATCAATGACTGACTCACTGTTTGTATGTGTTTTGAAGACAGCATATGTGCAGGACTGTATGGGTGGATGAGTGTGCATATGTGTGTGTTAGTGAGTGAATGACTGTCTCACTAGTGTCTTTATCAGTGAGAGATTGAAAGAGTTCCTGTTTAAATAAGTATGTGTTTCTATAAGTGATTGTTTAAGAGAGTAAGTATGTGTAAGTTTCTTTAGAAGTAAGGTGGTAGTGTGTGTATAGTTGTATATGCAAATAAATGGATGTTCAATAGTTTATTTGCATGTGTGAGAATGTGTGTGAGTAACTTTTGGAAGACTGTCGGTGTGTGTGAGTACCTTTGGAAGACTGTCGGTGTGTAACAGGATGTATAGGTGTATCACTACATATGATAAGTGAGTATATGTATGAGTGACTATTTAGAACTGTTGGTGAATGAGTGGATGTGTATATAGATGGTGGAATTACTGAATTGGTTGTTGTAACTGGTATGGGTATCTTCAATTTTTTGAAAATGTTAGTTTCTATTTTTGAATATGTGTTTCAAGGGTTACATTACACTGAAAGGAGGTCTGTCACTCTGTCACAAGGATGGTGTCATCAGTGATGTCTTGAGTGATGCAACTGACCATGTCATGAGTGATGTAATATGTGATGTCATCAGCAGTGCATTGCAGGCGCGCAAGTTATAGTGAGTCCAACTAACTATAAAGTGGGAATTTCAATGGTTTTATGTCAGTAAAATTTCCAACTAACTATAACTGGTGTGAAACCTATGGTGTTTTCAGTGAATATATATATATACAAGTTGCCCAAAGGACGAAGCGCACTCGCACAAGGATAAAATAACTTTTGCTGCACACCACCAAACAGCGCGTAGATTCCTTTATTGTTTCCATTGCCCAACGCGTTTCAGATTTCTCCCATCCTTGTTCACGGGCAGCAGCATTTGCATCCACAATGTTCTTTAAGGGACTCCCAATAAATACCCACAATTCAACTTCATTGTCAACAGGTGAGTCCAAGGTGACATACATTGTGGGATATATTGTCTTGTTTCTGATAAAACTTCCCAAGTGTCGCTATATACTTGATATTATAATAATAAACCATGATAAGTTCGGAAAACACACGGTGCTGCGATGTGCTAAATAACGCAATCCAGTGCTCTGCCTGGCTCCACAGTCATGATGCCTCAGAACCGCTTTCCTAGTATCAGCGGTGGTGCGTTTCCACGGCAGGGCTGCCGTGCATATAAAAGTTCCACAAGTTGCCCAAAGGACGAAGCGCACTCGCACCAGGATAAAATAACTTTTGCAGCACACCACCAAACAGCGTGTAGATTCCTTTATTGTTTCCATTGCCCAACGCGTTTCAGATTTCTCCCATCCTTGTTCACGGGCAGCAGCATTTGCATCCACAATGTTCTTTAAGGGACTCTCAATAAATACCCACAATTCAACTTCATTGTCAACAGGTGAGTCCAAGGTGGAATACCATGCATTGTGGGATATATAGTCTTGTTTCTGATAAAACTTCCCAAGTGTCGCTATATACTTGATATTATAATAATAAACCATGATAAGTTCGGAAAACACACGGTGCTGCGATGTGCTAAATAACGCAATCCAGTGCTCTGCCAGGCTCCACAGTCATGATGCCTCAGAACCGCTTTCCTAGTATCAGCGGTGGTGCGTTTCCACGGCTGGGCTGCCGTGCATATACAAGTTCCACAAGTTGCCCAAAGGACGAAGCGCACTCGCACCAGGATAAAGTAACTTTTGCAGCACACCACCAAACAGCGTGTAGATTCCTGTATTGTTTCCATTGCCCAACGCGTTTCAGATTTCTCCCATCCTTGTTCACGGGCAGCAGCATTTGCATCCACAATGTTCTTTAAGGGACTCTCAATAAATACCCACAATTCAACTTCATTGTCAACAGGTGAGTCCAAGGTGAAATACCATGCATTGTGGGATATATAGTCTTGTTTCTGATAAAACTTCCCAAGTGCCGCTATATACTTGATATTATAATAATAAACCATGATAAGTTCGGAAAACACACGGTGCTGCGATGTGCTAAATAACGCAATCCAGTGCTCTGCCAGGCTCCACAGTCATGATGCCTCAGAACCGCTTTCGTAGTATCAGCGGTGGTGCATTTCCACAGCAGGGCTGCCGTGCATATACAAGTTCCACAAGTTGCCCAAAGGACGAAGCGCACTCGCACCAGGATAAAATAACTTTTGCAGCACACCACCAAACAGCGTATATATATATATATATATAACCTACTGGAGGTCGCCAGTAGGTAGTTATAGTTAGGGCCTAGTTACAATAGAAAAATTGAAACATTCTATTACCTGTCGCCCTGCTTATAAATTGGGCTTAGGATTGATCCTTTCCAGGATGCCGGGCTGGTTTCTAGCTCTTGAATGCCCATGAAGAGTGGTACCAGTGTGTTACTCCAAAATTCAATGTCATGTTTAAATATTATTGGTGGTATCCCATTTGGACCTGGTGCTCCTTCCGACTTGCCCTTCTGTTTTTGTGTTTTTATCCGAGCTGCTGTTATGTTAGTATTATTTTCTTTGCTGTTTGATGTTGTGCTGATATTTCTTGCTCCATCTTTGTTTTTTTGATGTTTTTCCACTTCCCTTTTAATGTATTTTCTAGTCCCTTGTTCGATCTTTCCTATGGTCAACCCAAACAACCAAGCCTAGATGCTGCGCAGTGTAATTCACTGGCCGAATTCTTTGTAGCCAAAATAGACACCATCTATTCCAATTTTGAGAAATCTACCCCTTCCCCTGTGCTGTCCCACCCATCCACCCCTATCTTACTCACTGAACAGCTGACACTAGAGGACTCGTCTTCTACTTCAGGTCCATATACTCCCTCCACTCCCTTAGTACCATTGATCTCTTGTGATTCCAGAACTCATCCTGACATCAGTTCTCCCTCCTTTTCTCTGATCGACACTTGGGAGCCATTTGACATCACAACTCTCTCTGACATAATTCACAAAATTAAATCCGGCTCTCCTCTGGATCCCCTTCCTCCCTACATACTAGACAAACTAAACCATTCTTCTCTTGCACTGATTGTGGATCTTCTTAACACCTCCCTTAACACAGCTTCAGTACCCGCTGCATGGAAACATGCAATGATAGTACCCCTGCTAAAAAAGCCTAATGCAGACCCTTGTATCCCATCTAATTTTCGCCCAATCTCACTTCTTCCAGTCTTTTCCAAAATTATGGAAAAACACATCAACTCTCAATTGTCAACACATGTTGAGGCTAGTGGACTACTTCATCCATCTCAATCTGGGTTCAGACGTGGCTTCTCGACTGAATCCACCCTGTTAGGGGTCTTGGAAAACATCAGGGGTCGAGTTGATAAGGGTGAAACCGTGGCACTCATTTTACTTGATCTGAGTGCCGCATTTGATATGGTTTCCCATGCCATCCTTATCAATGCCCTCAGATCATCTGGTATTGTCGGCACAGCTCTCAACTGGTTTGTTAGCTTTCTTTCAGACGGTACTTTTCAAGTTTTCTTCTCGTCCTCTGCCTCTCAAACCTTCAAATCGGCATACGGTGTACCGCAGGGTTCCATCTTGAGCCCCTTGCTGTTCAATTTGTATGTCAGACCTTTGGCTGCTATTGCAGAGCAAGCTGGGCTCACTATTTACTCGTACGCCGATGATACTCAGATTATTTACTCCCTTTCCTCTGATTCTCATTCCTCATCCTCCTCCCTCCGTACAGGTCTGAGTAACATCGCAGCCTAGATGTTAGACAACAAACTACAACTAAATGGGGGTAAAACTGAGGTTCTTCTGTTCGGTCCCAACACCACCTTATGGGGACCCCAGTATTGGCCTTCACAAATGGGCCCTTTACCCATTCCATCTATAACTGCTCGCAACCTTGGCGTCACCTTTGATAACCAACTGTCTATGAAGAACCATGTGGTTAAAACATCATCCACTTGCATCACTATCATTAAGTGGTTGCGAAAACTCATTTGGATGCTTCCCTTACATACTCAGAAGACAGTGGTCCAGGCTCTTATTACTTCAAGACTGGACTACGGGAACATCCTTCTTCTGGGAGCAAGTAAAGAGGTGACGCGTAAGCTGCAGACAGTTCAAAACATGGCTGCACGACTTCTCTGTAAATTACCTAACACTTCTCCTACCGCCATTGCCCTTCGTTCCCTGCACTGGCTCCGAATTGAAAATCGGACAAAATTCAAGGCCCTCTGCATCATTCACAGAATAAACTCCGGCTTAACCCCCTCTTATCCCAACTCCCTGGCACAATCATACCATCCCGCTCGCAATCTCCGATCTTCTAATCAAAACCTACTGTCGGTTCCTAGAATCAAGAAAGCCAGAATGGGTGGCCGCTCATTCGCTTGGCTGGCTCCCTCACTCTGGAACTCTCTCCCTCATCATATACAAACTGAACCTAACTATCTCAGGTTCCGTGGACAGATAAAAACCTGGCTATTTGACATCTAACAGCTCTCTTCTGACTCTCTCCTCTCATTTTTTTTTGGTTTTAGCGCCGGGAAACCTACGGGTAGCTGAGTGCTTTAGAAATTTAATTATAATAATAATAATAATAATAATAATAATATGTCGTTATCCTTCTGTTCCATCTCCGTTT